>NC_069504.1:830454309-830624309 GCF_027579735.1 Bombina bombina
ACAGAGGGTTAGAGAGAGAGACACAATCACACACAGAGGGTGAGAGAGAAAGAGAGAGACACAATCACACACAGAGGGTTAGAGAGAGAAAGAGAGAGAGACACAATCACACACAGAGGGTGAGAGAGAAAGAGAGAGACACAATCACACACAGAGGGTTAGAGAGAGAAAGAGAGAGACACAATCACACACAGAGGGTGAGAGAGAAAGAGAGAGACACAATCACACACAGAGGGTTAGAGAGAGACAGAGAGAGAGACACAATCATACACAGAAGGTTAGAGAGAGAGAGAAAGAGAGACACAATCACACACAGAGGGTTAAAGAGAGAGACACAATCACACACAGAGGGTTAGAGAGAGAGACACAATCACACACAGAGGGTTAGAGAGAGAGAGAGAGAGAGAGAGAGAGAGAGAGAGAGAGACACAATCACACACACAGGGTTAGAGAGACACATAAGGGATGAGAGTCAGAGGGGGAGGAAGAGAGACAGAGAGAGAAAGAGACCATGGGGGAGAACAACACATAAGGAGAGAGATGGATAGATAGAGAGAGAGACACACACACACAAGGGGGGTGGGAGAGGGACCACTGCATTTTTAAGTAATAAAACAGCAGAGCTACAGAGAGTTCAGAAAATTAGTCTATAATTTAGTGTGAAGTACAGAGGCAAGCTGCTAAGTTAGTGGGTATAAAGTTTGAGTAAACAAAATACAAAAATGACCCTGCTGTAAAAGAGTAAAAAAACACTAAACCACATTCATTAAATTATCATTTTCACTAACAGATCCCTTTCAGTAAAATCTAACTTTAATAAGATGTGGCTGAAACACTGCTCTCTGTGCCTCTCTCCTGCTCTGTAAGGATTCAGGAAGTGACAGTGGCACATTCCACTGCACTTAGAGGGGAAGAACAGAACTCTCTTTTTCACTTTAGCAAAGCTAGCAGGTTCTCAGGACAGCAACAAAATATATGAAAGTTGTTTTTTTCCGTTTTTGTTTTGTTTTATATGATTTAACATCCAGCCCCAACCCTATGTTCCACTTACTAATGCCTCTCGCTGGATTGGTTCAGCCCAAATAGGACTGCCTCAAATAAGCAGTTAATGGGCCATGCAATGATCTTAACCACTTGCATCCAGTAGGTGGCGCAGCATGTTGTGTAATGGTGGGCAGACCAGCTTGTGCCTCTTCATTGCACAACATATAGCTGTGAGAAAAAAAAATGCTGGGGAAAAATTTTTTAATTTTTTTTTTTTTTAAAGCCAATAAAAAAAAATATATTTTTGCCCATATGAGAGGTGAAGCACTGCCTCACCTGCCTCTAGTGACTGCACATCACTGGTTGTGACATACAGATTGGACTATTTATTTATTTAGCCTACTAGTAAAGAAATTGCGGTGGACTAGAAATACATTTTGTTTTTATCTTTAACATTGGGGGGATTAGTAACCTTTCCCTCTGAACTAGTAATTTACAAAACTTTAGTGATATTTATTCATCCCTGTTTCTATACACACACACACACACACACACATACACACATATATACACACACACATACACATATACATTCATACACACACACACACACACATATATATACACACATATATACGAACACACATACTGTACATGCACACACACACACACACATATATACAAACAAAAATACATACATACACACACATATACATTCATACACACACACACATACTGTATATGCAAACACACACATATACATACGCACACATATATACAAACAAAAATACATACATACACACACATATACATTCATACACACACATATATACACACACACACACACACTGTATATGCAAACAAATACATATACATACGCACATACACACACACAAACATACACACCTATATACACACACACAAACATACACATACACACACACACACATATATATATATATATATACTGTATTGAACTTCTGAATAGTATTTGTTAAATCAAATGTTACATTAGAAATTTTTCATCTGGATATTTGATATAATTATGAACATTCAAATTCAAAAGTGACATTCGAAAACTGTAAATCAACAATCTATTATGTAAATCACATTTCTACAATAACATTTGTTCTAACATTCAAATTTGAATATATAAAGATTTGCCCATCTCTAGTGAGTACCAACTTTCTGGGCTAGATTACAAGTGGAGCACAAAACTATATATATATATATATATATATATATATATATATATATATATATATATATATATATATATATATATATATATATAGGAAGAAAAACAAGATGCAAGCAGGTATCTCCAATTCCAACCTCGATTTATTAGTTTAAAAATCCATGTTGTACACGATCAATGGAAAATCACAAGTATTACTTGACAAACAATGGCTGCTGCTGACATGTTTCGCCACTCAAGGCGTAATCATAGCTGCAGTAAAAATCACAGTCTGCCTATTTAAGGCAGCTGGACAACTTCTATTGGTTTAAAACTTTAATTGTTGACAAGTTTCACTTGGGGATTTTTAACCCCATATACACTTTAAACATTAATGCCTCTTAATTGTTCATGTGTGTAATAATTCTTTTATGTTACTTGTTTATTCTTTAGATATTTATCAATGCAAAAAACACAGCGCTAAACTAACGTATAAGCTATGCATGAAAATAAGTACGCTATGCATAAAAAATACGAATAATACATATGCAAGGGAATGTAAAAATACATATATATATAAATACACGAATACAGAGGTAAATATAATGAGTTAAAATTAAGCACTGTTGTGGAAACTAAATTCTATATATTTATATAAACAAGGAATAACATGATCAATCTTGTTCTAGTGCTAATAAACCCAATAATAAGTATATTATATTGATGCTCAACAATTACATATGGCTGTATTAGATAAAGAGTGTATACTTATATATGCATAATTTTGTTAGAAAAATTGCCAGAAACAATTACTAGAAAAATTGCCAGCAAAATTGCTGAAAACATTTGCTAGAAAAAATCTTTTGCTAAATTTTCCAAAAATTTATTTCCAAAAATTTATTAGGTCATATTCCGAATTCAGACCCAGAGGTACTCTGGTCTGAAGCTTAAATATCCAATACATCTCCCTCTTCTGTAACAGTTTATCGCGATCACCTCCTCTTGGTGGGCATAACACCCTCTCTATAGCCTGCCACCTTAAGCTACTAATGTCTTTATTGTGGCAACGTGCAAAGTGTCTGACTAAAGGTGTACTCGCTTCTCCTGCTTGAATGGTTGATAGATGGTTACGAATACGAACCTTCACCTCATTGGTGATTAATCCTACATACTGTAGGTGACAACATATGCAGGTGAGAAGATACACTACATAAGTTGATGTGCATTTTAGGCAGCTGTTAATTGGAAAAGTGTCACCCGTAACTTCTGATTTAAAGATGTTTGACACCAAGATGTATTCGCAGACACGACATTTTTGTCTGCATTTGAACAGACCTTTGTGAGCTAACCATGAACTCACAGGTCTGTTCAATTCAGGTAACATTGATGGTGATAAAACATTTGCCAAGGTTTTCGCTCTCCGATAAGAACATCTTAAACCAGTTTTGACACAATTTTCCAATTTATCGTCAGCTGAGAGAAATTTAAAGTGTTTTTTGACAATCCTGCATATTTCAGTGTATTGTGTGCTGAAATCTGTTACAAAGGTAACGCCTTGGTGGGTGTCTGAGACTGTGTTGGTGGAAGACCCTTGAATTAAAGTGTTCCTATCAAGGCCTAAGACCTGCTCTCTAGCTTTAGAAACCACTTGGTTAGAATAACCACGTCTTTTCAGTCTATCACTTAGTTCTAGTGATTTTTCACAAAAAGTGTCATTCAGAGTACAGTTCCTCCTAACCCTGACAAACTGCCCCTTTGCTACAGCAAAGGGGACATGTCGGGGATGACAGCTGCTGGCATGCAGCAGTGCATTGCCTGCAGATGGTTTCCGATAGATACTACAGATTATCTTTCCTTGTTTAGTTCCTTCCAAAGAAATATCCAAAAAATTAATGGTATTAGCACATAGTTCAGATGTAAATTGTAGACCAATATTGTTGCTGTTTATAGCATCAATAAATTCCGAGAATGCTGTGCTCCCGCCCACCCAAATCAACAGGAGATCATCAATATAGCGTCCATAATAATGGATCAAATGCCTGTGGGAGTTCCTATCTCCATAGATGTGGGACAGCTCCCACCAACCCATAAAGAGGTTGCAAAGGAGGGGGCAAACTTAGCCCCCATAGCTGTCCCACACCCCTGGAGAAAGAACTCCCCTTCAAATTTGAAGTAATTATGGGTGAGCAGGAACCACAGCACCCTCAGAATGTATTTCTGGAAGTTCAAACTGAAATCCGAATAGTTCTTGAGAAAGAAGGAAATTGCTTCCAGCCCCTCTTTATGGGGGATGGAAGAATACAAAGAAACCACATCAATTGTGGCCCATCGAAATTGACCAAAGTTCCATTCTTTAGATTCTAATATTTGAATGACATGTTTCGTATCACCAAGATAACTATTCAAAGATAGCACAAATGGTTGGAGAATTCCATCCATCCATTGTGATACGTGCTCAGTCAGTGAGCCAATCCCACTGACAATGGGTCGTCCCTTAACTTCAGTAAGGGATTTGTGTATTTTAGGAAGATGGTGGAAGATGGGCACTACAGGGTGATCAACACATAGAAATTCAAAAGTGTCACGATCAAAGTGCCCATCCTCCAAGCCATCATCCAGAATACCCAAAAGTTCACGTTTATATACTGAAGTGGGATCAGCAGACAAGAGAGTATAATTGTCAGTATTATTTAACTGTCGAAAAGCCTCTCGCATATACATGTCTCGGTCGAGGACCACAATAGAACCTCCCTTGTCTGCTGAACGCACCACAATATCTTTATTATTTTTGAGTTCATCAAGGGCTAGTTTTTGTTGTTTAGTCAGATTAGATTGTGTCTTATTTTCTACCTCTTTCAGTGCTGTAAGGTCGCGTTCAACTCTTTTAAAAAAGGTTTCGAGTACTGGACCTCTAGTGTGTATAGGGTAGAATTCAGAGGGTTTCTTAAAAGTACCGTAGAAAATAGTGTTGTCTGATTGAGTTTTCAAATCGCCCTCTCTCATTAATTGCTCCAGAGTAAGGGTATCACATACCTCACTAAATGTTTGTGTATGTCGTGCATTTTTCATTTGTGATGATAAAGCTACTCGTGGGTTATCTATCTCAGCTACAGACAAATTACTTGCTCCACAATAAAATTTCTTTAAAGTCATGTTTCTTATCAGTTTATTGACATCTAATAAAGTTTTAAAAACGTCAAAGTTACTTGCAGGAGAGAAATTCAAACCCAAACTTAATACAGACAATTGAGCTCGTGTAAGCGTGTGCTTGGATAAATTGACAACATTATCTACTACTTGTATTTGTTTTTGTTTTGCCCCCTGTTTCCTCTGTTGCCTCGATTGCCCCTCAACTGATAATGTTTCTGTCCCTGTTGTACTCCTAACCCTATTCCTGTTTTCTGGGTTGAAAGACAAAAACCTGAGCCAGATTTACCTGGTCCTCATGAGAGGCATTTGTACCTTGTATCTGTGCACTCACAGTATCAGTAACATAAGTATATTTAGAGTTTGTAGAAATAGAACCTGGGTTAGAATCTTTGGGTCTGACCACTTGTCCCTGGGATATGTCTTGTACATTGGCTTGTGTGTGCAAAAATGAGGTTACAGGTTTAAGGATGCCCCTATGGGGTTCCTCACCACCTGAAGGCTCATTATCTTCTCCTGACTCGAATTCACTATCAGAATAAGTTACTCTCTTCTGATTTGACTTAATATTTGGTTGATCCTTATGTGTATGTTTATTATCGGATGTCTGGTTCTGACGTCTGTTTCTAGATCTACTTCTACCACGTCTAGAGTTGCCTCTATCAGAACGTTTCCAAATGTACACACTATTATTGGTGTAGTCTAATTGGTCTCTAATAAACTTTGTATGCTTAATCTCTAAGACACTTTGTTTCACTTCAGCCACACCACTTTTCAGTATTGCATCAAACCTAGGGAAATTAATGTCAGCAAGCCTATTATTCATTTCAGCTTGCAAGAGACCTATTTCTTCTCTAACACCATTTAGCAAATGCAATTTGTAAGTATTTAACAATAACATCAAACGAATAGAGCAATCAGACAATATTTCGTTCCAAGAATTGATAAAATCTATGTCAGAAACATCAAAGGTGGGGAATTTGTTAATGCGTAACCCACGGGGAATTATTTTAAGCTTAGCATAAGTATCCAAAGTCCAAATGTCCCATTGCAATTTATGTTCTTTAATGAGCAATTTTTCCATCTCTTCAAAAAGACCTGAGAGTGAATAATTGACTTTATCTGTTGAGAAAACTCTAGTGATATCTGTATCAGTGCTGTCCCTTGCTGAAAGAGGCATTAGTGAAAAAAATTGTTGTTGTGAAATTTCCATGATGAGAATTGGTCAGTTCCTTTAGGGACAACTGCAGTAAACACTGTGATAATGGTAATATCAGGCAAATTACCAATAAATATTATAGTGAGAAAATAATCACAGTGGAAGCTAAGTGTCCTTTAAATGTATAGTGTCAGTAATGAGCACAAATGTATAAATGTCCCAAGTTGAACAGAACAGACGTTTACTTTCCAGTATTGTATACCATAGTAATACAAGGATATACTGTTAATCTGTATGTGTGTGGTGTCACTCCGTCACGCCACCTTATGAATTAACCACAGACCTGTCCCGGTCGCTGCTACTAACACTCAGCCCTCTGGAAGGCGATAGACTCTGCTTGTAATGCGGCCCCGGTGCAGTCAATACTGTGACAACAACTCACCAATCTAGGCGATACGGGATTCAGTATAGATGTCCTGAAGCAGCAGCGGTAAATGCTGTTAGTTGAACTCTGTGCGTGCTTCCTTGTTCAGCGGTTAGTGTGGTTGTTGGCGTCCTACGTAAGCAGGGGGAGTGACACTCACCACGTGGTGCTGGAAACCAATCCGGACTGGGCAACCATCCAAGACAGCTCAAACCTCCGTGGGAGCCGTCAATCACTTGTAAATGCGGGACTCAGGAACTGAATTTGAGGAGAAGTCCTGTGCTGCCTGAGCTAATAATAGGAAGAAAAACAAGATGCAAGCAGGTATCTCCAATTATATATATATATATATGAGAGTACTGTATATAAACAGTGCTGTATACAGCAAATATAAACTAGAAAAAACACTTTAATATAAACTAGAAAAAAACACTTTATTTTACTGACAGACCGTGTCTTAGATCATTTAAAAAGATATAACATATACCTATTCACAAAGCAATAGTATTAAATGTTGCTATTGTATATAGTCCTAACACATAGGTTAAAAAACTATTTGCACAATGGAGGGCAAATTAAAGTTTTTGGGATGAAATGGAGCACTATTGTCCCCACTTTCATACAATTTACAAATTTACAACATACAAATATGCAGTATTAAATCACAAGTATAAAAACCTTTTAAAAAACTAAAAATCATATAGTACTCTGATAAATGAAGAGCGAGATAAACTGCAAACACTTGCCTGGCCAGACTCTGTGTATACGTTACTACTACTAGTTTCAGGGCCACGCCCCTGTACTATATGTATTTTAGTTTTTTAAAAGGTTTTTATACTTGTGATTTAATACTGCATGTTTGTATGTTGTAAATTTGTATATTGTATGAAAGTGGGGACAATAGTGCTCCATTTCATCCCAAAAACTTTAATTTGCCCTCCATTGTGCAAATAGTTTTTTAACCTATGTGTTAGGACTATATACAATAGCAACATTTAATACTATTGCTTTGTGAATAGGTATATGTTATATCTTTTTAAATGTTCTAAGACATGGTCTGTCAGTAAAATAAAGTGTTTTTTTCTACACATGTATTTCTAGTTTATATTTGCTGTATACAGCGCTGTTTATATACTGTCATACAACCTTTCTTGGGCGCGATCCCATATACGGCGCAGGTTTCGGCGCAAGCGTGGGAACCTGCGCCACCCATAATTTCACCTCACACATTGCGGTATTACATAAACCCCGCCGGCAGTTCCTAAAGTGCCGTAAGTCTGATAAACTAGCAATGTCCAGAAATAAGCGTAAATACAAATTTCTGGAGTCGCCAGTGACTTACAGCACTTTAGAAACTGCCGGCGCCTAAGAAAAGTAAAGATAATTTTAAATCTCCCGTAACAGTCTAACATGCCTCCCAAAAATAGCCTGACTATTAATAAATGTATTAACCCCTAGACCAACAACCCCCCACAACGCAATAAGCCTAATTATTAACCCCTAAACTGCCATAGCCCACACCGCAATAAACCTATTCTAGTATTAACCCCTAAACCGCCATAGCCAACACTGCAATAAACATATTCTAGTATTAACCCCTAAACCGCCATAGCCAACATAGCCTATTAAATATATTAACCCCTAATCTGCCGCCGCAAACGTCGCCACCACTATAATAAAGTTATTAACCCCTAAACCTAAGTCTAACCCTAACCCTAACACCCCCCTAACTTAATTATTATTTAAATAAATCTAAATAATATTACTTTTATTAACTAAAGTATTCCTATTTAAAATGAAATACTTACCTGTAAAATAAACCCAAAGGCCGCCTAGATTTAGAGTTGGGCGGTAGCCGTCAAAACCAGCGTTAGAGGCTCCTAACGCTGGTTTTAGGCTACCTCCGGTATTTGGAGTCACTCAAAAAAGGGTCTAACGCTCACTTTTCAGCCGCGACTTTTCCATACCGCAGATCCCCTTACGTAAATTGCGTATCCTATCTTTTCAATGGGATTTTTCTAACTCCGGTATTTAGAGTCGTGTCTGAAGTGAGCGTTAGAATTCGAACGACAAAACTCCAGCCGCAGAAAAAAGTCAGTAGTTAAGAGCTTTCTGGGCTAACGCCGGTTTATAAAGCTCTTAACTACTGTGCTCTAAAGTACACTAACACCCATAAACTACCTATGTTCCCCTAAACCGAGGTCCCCCCATATCGCCGCCACTCGATTAAATTTTTTTAACCCCTAATCTGCCGACCGCCACCTACGTTATACTTATGTACCCCTAATCTGTTGCCCCTAACACGGCCGACCCCTGTATTATATTTATTAACCCCTAACCTGCCCCCCACAACGTCGCCGCCAGCTACCTACACTTATTAACCCCTAATCTGCCGTCTGCACGCCGCCGCCAGCTACATTATCCCTATGTACCCCTAATCTGCTGCCCTAACATCGCCGACCCCTATATTATATTTATTAACCCCTAACCTGCCCCCCACAACGTCGCCGCCACCTACCTACAATAATTAACCCCTAATCTGCCGACCGCAAAGAGCCGCCAGCTACATTATAGCTATGTACCCCTAATCTGCTGCCCCTAACACCGCCGACCCCTATAATATATTTATTAACCCCTAACCTGCCCTCCCTAACATCGCCGACACCTAACTTCAATTATTAACCTCTAATCTGCCGACCGAATCTCACCGCTATTCTAATAAATGTATTAACCCCTAAAGCTAAGTCTAAACCTAACACTAACACCCCCATAAGTTAAATATAATTTTAATCTAACGAAATTAATTAACTCTTATTAAATAAATTATTCCTATTTAAAGCTAAATACTTACCTGTAAAATAAATCCTAATATAGCTACAACATAAATTATAATTATATTATAGCTATTTTAGGATTAATATTTATTTTATAGGTAACTTTGTATTTATTTTAACCAGGTACAATAGCTATTAAATAGTTAAGAACTATTTAATAGCTAAAATAGTTAAAATAATTACAAATTTACCTGTAAAATAAATCCAAACCTAAGTTACAATTAAACCTAACACTACACTATCAATAAATAAATTAAATACAATACCTACAAATAACTACAATGAAATAAACTAACTAAAGTACAAAAAATAAAAAAGAACTAAGTTACAAAAAATAAAAAAATATTTACAAACATAGGAAAAATATTACAACAATTTTAAACTAATTACACCTACTCTAAGCCCCCTAATAAAATAACAAAGCCCCCCCAAAATAAAAAAATGCCCTATCCTATTCTAAATTACTAAAGTTCAAAGCTCTTTTACCTTACCAGCCCTGAACAGGGCCCTTTGCGGGGCATGCCCCAAGAAGTTCAGCTCTTTTGCCTGTAAAAAAAAACATACAATACCCCCCCCCAACATTACAACCCACCACCCACATACCCCTAATCTAACCCAAACCCCCCTTAAATAAACCTAACACTAAGCCCCTGAAGATCTTCCTACCTTATCTTCACCTCACCGGGTATCACCGATCCGTCCTGGCTCCAAAATCTTCATCCAAGCCCAAGCGGGGGCTAGACATCCATCATCCGACAGCTGAAGAAGTCCAGAAGAGGGTCCAAAGTCTTCATCCTATCTGGGAAGAAGAGTAGATCCGGACCGGCAACCATCATCTTCCAAGCAGCATCTTCTACCTTCATCCGATGAGGACCGGCTCCATCCTGAAGACCTCCACCGCGGACCCATCTTCATCAGGCGACGTCCAACTGAAAAATGACGGTTCCTTTAAGGGACGTCATCCAAGATGGCGTCCCTTGAATTCCGATTGGCTGATAGGATTCTATCAGCCAATCGGAATTAAGGTAGGAATATTCTGATTGGCTGATGGAATCAGCCAATCAGAATCAAGATCAATCCGATTGGCTGATCCAATCAGCCAATCAGATTGAGCTCGCATTCTATTGGCTGATCGGAACACCCAATAGAATGCGAGCTCAATCTGATTGGCTGATTGGATCAGTCAATCGGATTGAACTTGATTCTGATTGGCTGATTCCATCAGCCAATCAGAATATTCCTACCTTAATTCCGATTGGCTGATAGAATCCTATCAGCCAATCGGAATTCGAGGGACACCATCTTGGATGATGTCCCTTAAAGGAACCGTCATTCTTCAGTTGGACGTCGCCGGATGAAGATGGGTCCACGGTGGAGGTCTTCAGGATGGAGCCGGTCCTCATCGGATGAAGATAGAAGATGCCGCTTGGAAGATGATGGTTGCCGGTCCGGATCTACTCTTCTTCCCGGATAGGATGAAGACTTTGGACCCTCTTCTGGACTTCTTCAGTGGATGTCTAGCCTCCACTTGGGTTGGATGAAGATATCGGAGCCAGGACGGATCGGTGTGATACCCGGTGAGGTGAAGACAAGGTAGGATGATCTTCAAGGGCTTAGTGTTAGGTTTATTTAAGGGGGGTTTGGGTTAGATTAGGGGTATGTGGGTGGTGGGTTGTAATGTTGGGGGGGGGTATTGTATGTTTTTTTTTACAGGCAAAAGAGCTGAACTTCTTGGGGCATGCCCCGCAAAGGGCCCTGTTCAGGGCTGGTAAGGTAAAAGAGCTTTGAACTTTAGTAATTTAGAATAGGGTACGGCATTTTTTTATTTTGGGGGGCTTTGTTATTTTATTAGGGGGCTTAGAGTAGGTGTAATTAGTTTAAAATTGTTGTAATATTTTTCTTATGTTTGTAAATATTTTTTTATTTTTTGTAACTTAGTTCTTTTTTATTTTTTGTACTTTAGTTAGTTTATTTCATTGTAGTTATTTGTAGGTATTTTATTTAATTAATTTATTGATAGTGTAGTGTTAGGTTTAATTGTAACTTAGGTTAGGATTTATTTTACAGGTAAATTTGTAATTATTTTAACTATTTTAGCTATGAAATAGTTCTTAACTATTTTATAGCTATTGTACCTGGTTAAAATAAATACAAAGTTACCTGTAAAATAAATATTAATCCTAAAATAGCTATAATATAATTATAATTTATAGTGTAGCTATATTAGGATTTATTTTACAGGTAAGTATTTTGCTTTAAATAGGAATAATTTATTTAATAATAGATAATTAATTTCGTTAGATGTAAATTATATTTAACTTAGGGGGGTGTTAGTGTTAGGGTTAGACTTAGCTTTAGGGGTTAATACATTTATTAGAATAGCGGTGAGCTCCAGTCGGCAGATTAGGGGTTAATAATTGAAGTTAGGTGTCGGCGATGTTAGGGAGGGCAGATTAGGGGTTAATACTATTTATTATAGGGTTAGTGAGGCGGATTAGGGGTTAATAACTTTATTATAGTAGCGCTCAGGTCCGCTCGGCAGATTAGGGGTTAATATAGTGTAGGCAGGTGGAGGCGACGTTGTGGGGGGCAGATTAGGGGTTAATAAATATAATATAGGGGTCGGCGATGTTAGGGCAGCAGATTAGGGGTACATAGGGATAATGTAAGTAGCGGCGGTTTACGGAGCGGCAGATTAGGGGTTAATAATAATATGCAGGGGTCAGCGATAGCGGGGGCGGCAGATTAGGGGTTAATAAGTGTAAGGTTAGGGGTGTTTAGACTCGGGGTACATGTTAGAGTGTTAGGTGCAGACGTAGGAAGTGTTTCCCCATAGCAAACAATGGGGCTGCGTTAGGAGCTGAACGCGGCTTTTTTGCAGGTGTTAGGTTTTTTTTCAGCTCAAACAGCCCCATTGTTTCCTATGGGGGAATCGTGCACGAGCACGTTTTTGAGGCTGGCCGCTTGCGTAAGCAACTCTGGTATTGAGAGTTGAAGCTGCGTTAAATATGCTCTACGCTCCTTTTTTGGAGCCTAACGCAGCCTTTATGTGGACTCTCAATACCAGAGTTATTTTTATGGTGCGGCCAGAAAAAAGCCGGCGTTAGCTTTTCGGGTCCTTACCGACAAAACTCTAAATCTAGCCGTAAGATAGCTACAATATAATTAATATTTACATTGTAGCTATTTTAGGATTTAATTTTATTTTACAGGCAACTTTGTATTTATTTTAACTAGGTACAATAGCTATTAAATAGTTAATAACTATTTAATAGATACCTAGCTAAAATAATTACAAATTTACCAGTAAAATAAAACCTAAGTTACAATTACACCTAACACTACACTATCATTAAATTAATTAAATAAATTAACTACAATTACCTAAAATTAAATACAATTAAATAAAATAAACTATAGTACAAAAAAAAAACATAATTTATGCTTACCTGATAAATTTATTTCTCTTGTAGTGTAGTCAGTCCACTAGTCATCCATTACTTATGGAATATATCTCTTCCTAACAGGAAGCTGCAAGAGGATCACCCAAGCAGAGCTGCTATATAGCTCCTCCCCTCACATGTCATATTCAGTCATTCTCTTGCAGCCTAACTAAAGAGAGGTCGCTGTGAGAGGTCTGTGGTGTTTTTTTTAACTTAGTTTATTTCTACAATCAAAAGTTTGTTATTTTAAATGGCACCGGAGTGTGCTGTTTGTTCTCAGGCAGTATTAGAAGAAGAATCTGCCTGCGTTAAAAAACCAAACACTAAATTACAGAAAATAAAAAAAATTTCAAGAAGTTTAAACTAATTACACCTAATCTAAGCCCCCTAATAAAATAAAAAATCCCCCCAAAATAATAAAATTCCCTACCCTATACTAAATTACAAATAGCCCTTAAAAGGGCTTTTTGCAGGGCATTGCCCCAAAGTAATCAGCTCTTTTACCTGTAAAAAAGAAATACAACCCCCCCAACATTAAAACCTACCACCCACATAATTAAACATTAAAACCTAACACTTTCCCATTGAAGATCACCCTACCTTGAGCCTTCTTCACCCAGCCAGGCAGAAGTCTTCATCCGATCCGGGCACAAGTGGTCCTCCAGCCGAGCAGAAGTCTTCATCCGATCCGGGCATAAGAGGTTATTTTTGCAGGCATTTTAGGGAGTTACCGTGCTCCCATACTCAGCGCAAGGCCTGCTATGGCTGCTTTTTATGGCAAGGTAAAAATGGAGTAAGATTTCTCCATTTTCGCCACGTAAGGCCTTGCGCTGGATATTGGATACCGATTTACGACGCGGTCCCATGTTAGCTTATGGGAGTAAAAATTGCAGGCAACGGGTGAAATATACGTGCCGCATTTATATGCGGCACTGTATATAGGATACCAAAAACACGCAAAAAACGGCGTCGCCGGCTTTTGCGGGCGACGCTGCATATTTAATGGAGGCCCTTGTTTCTAAAAACAGCTGCAGTTCAGCCCTTAATCAAGTGATTAGATACCTAGTATATACTAGTGGCAAAACATTTTTAGTTGATTGCAACTAAGTAACTAAAACGTACATTTCTCAGTGTGTGGCCCTCTCCTTTTTTAACTACTGTATATATATAGTTACGTTATATAGCTATATATCTATATAGATAGAAATTGATATACAGTACATTATATGGATATACAGGGAGTGCAGAATTATTAGGCAAATGAGTATTTTGACCACATCATCCTCTTTATGCATGTTGTCTTACTCCAAGCTGTATAGGCTCGAAAGCCTACTACCAATTAAGCATATTAGGTGATGTGCATCTTTGTAATGAGAAGGGGTGTTGTCTAATGACATCAACACCCTATATCAGGTGTGCATAATTATTAGGCAACTTCCTTTCCTTTGGCAAAATGGGTCAAA
The DNA here is from genome assembly GCF_027579735.1 of Bombina bombina. NCBI lineage: Eukaryota > Metazoa > Chordata > Amphibia > Anura > Bombinatoridae > Bombina > Bombina bombina. The sequence continues at coordinate 830,468,941 of NC_069504.1, forward strand.
AGAAGGACTTGACAGGCTCGGAAAAGTCAAAAATAGTGAGATATCTTGCAGAGGGATGCAGCACTCTTAAAATTGCAAAGCTTCTGAAGCGTGATCATCGAACAATCAAGCGTTTAATTCAAAATAGTCAACAGGGTCGCAAGAAGCGTGTGGAAAAACCAAGGTGCAAAATAACTGCCCATGAACTGAGAAAAGTCAAGCGTGCAGCTGCCAAGATGCCACTTGCCACCAGTTTGGCCATATTTCAGAGCTGCAACATCACTGGAGTGCCCAAAAGCACAAGGTGTGCAATACTCAGAGACATGGCCAAGGTAAGAAAGGCTGAAAGACGACCACCACTGAACAAGACACACAATCTGAAACGTCAAGACTGGGCCAAGAAATATCTCAAGACTGATTTTTCTAAGGTTTTATGGACTGATGAAATGAGAGTGAGTCTTGATGGGCCAGATGGATGGGCCCATGGCTGGATTGGTAAAGGGCAGAGAGCTCCAGTCCGACTCAGACGCCAGCAAGGTGGAGGTGGAGTACTGGTTTGGGCTGGTATCATAAAAAATGAGCTTGTGGGGCCTTTTCGGATTGAGGATGGAGTCAAGCTCAACTCCCAGTCCTACTGCCAGTTTCTGGAAGACACTTTCTTCAAGCAGTGGTACAAGAAGAAGTCTGCATCCTTCAAGAAAAACATGATTTTCATGCAGGACAATGCTCCATCACACGCGTCCAAGTACTCCACAGCGTGGCTGGCAAGAAAGGCTATAAAAGAAGAAAATCTAATGACATGGCCTCCTTGTTCACCTGATCTGAACCCCATTGAGAACCTGTGGTCCATCATCAAATGTGAGATTTACAAGGAGGGAAAACAGTACACCTCTCTGAACAGTGTCTGGGAGGCTGTGGTTGCTGCTGCACGCAATGTTGATGGTGAACAGATCAAAACACTGACAGAATCCATGGATGGCAGGCTTTTGAGTGTCCTTGCAAAGTAAGGTGGCTATATTGGTCACTGATTTGTTTTTGTTTTGTTTTTGAATGTCAGAAATGTATATTTGTGAATGTTGAGAAGTTATATTGGTTTCACTGATAAAAATAAATAATTGAAATGGGTATATATTTGTTTTTTGTTAAGTTGCCTAATAATTATGCACAGTAATAGTCACCTGCACACACAGATATCCCCCTAAAATAGCTATAACTAAAAACAAACTAAAAACTACTTCCAAAACTATTCAGCTTTGATATTAATGAGTTTTTTGGGTTCATTGAGAACATGGTTGTTGTTCAGTAATAAAATTAATCCTCAAAAATACAACTTGCCTAATAATTCTGCACTCCCTGTGTATATATATATATATATATATATATATATATATATATATATATATATATATATATATATATATATAAAATGTAGGGAAAATAACTCATTGTGTAACCCATTTACAAATCTAGACAAGTCAGAAGACTTGCTTTTCCCACAGAAACTCTCTGAATACATTGTTTCCAATGCAGCAAAGGATTCTGGGTAAGATATGCAAATGAGTCTCACAATGACTAACTTTTTTACTTTTAGCCTGTTTTTTAAGGCAGACTTCCCTTTACGCCATAGCATCGCCGTATTACACAGATTTTAAGCTTAGCTAGGGTTAGTTTAGTGATTCAGACCAATTCCAGGACAGCTGTTTCTTGGTTTTTGCCACTCATCAGCTGGGAGTAGGTTGAATCACTGCTGGGTAAAGTTAAAAGCTGTGTAATACAGCGATGCTATGGTGTAAAGGGAAGTCTGCCTTAAAAAGCAGGCTAAAAGTAAAAATGTGAGTCATTGTGAACTTCATTTGCATATCTTACCCAGAATCATTTGCTACATTGGAAACAATGTATTCAGAGAGTTTCTGTGGGAAAGCAAGTCTTCTGACTCATGTAGATTTGTAATGGGTTACACAATGAGTTACTTTCCCTACATTTTGTATTTAGTGGAGGATTTTAAACTCACTTTTTGCCTCCCCACAATTTTAATTGTTGTATATATATATATATATATATATATATATATATATATATGTATATATATATATGTATATATACTGTATGTGTGGGTGTGTGTATTTAAAACTTAAAACAACATTTTCCCTGAGTGAAGAACAATGCTATTTCAACTATTTCTATTTTAAAAACAAGAATGGTGTTAACATTGTTTTAAGGTGATATGGTATTTGACAAGGTGTTTTACAGGGAAGGGCTCAAAGGGGTGTATATATATATATACATAAAGTCATGTGAAAAAGAAAGTACACCCTCTTTGAATTCTATGGTTTTACATATCAGGATATAATAACAATCATCTGATCCTTATTAGCCCTTCAAATTAGATAAATACAACCTCAGATGAATAACAACACATGACATATTACACTGTGTCATGATTTATTTAAAACTGTGCGAAAAACGAAGTACACCCTTACTTCTTCCAGAGGCTAAGTAACAGCCTGGTGCTGTTAAGTAAATGTCCTTGATTAATTGAATATCAGCAATTGTGATCACCTCTATAGAAGCCAAAGTTTTAGCAGTTTGCTGGTCTGGAGCATTCAGGTTTGTGTTAACACAATGTCAATGAGGAAAGACATAAGCAATGATCTTAGAGAAGCAATTGTTGCTGCCCATCAATCTGGGAAGGGTTATAAGGTAATTTCTAAACAATTTAAAGGCCATCATTTTACAGTGAGAAAGATTATTCACAAGTGTAAAACATTCAAGACAGTTGCCAATCTTCCCAGAAGTGGATGTCCCAACAAATTCACCCTAAAGACAGACTGTGCAATGCTCAGAGAAATTGCATAATGATTTAGGCTTGTTTTGCAGCCACAGGACCTGGACACCTTGCAGTCATTGAGTCAACCATGAACTCCTCTGTATACCAAAGTATTCTAGAGTCAAATGTGAGGCCATCTGTCCATCAGCTAAAGCTTGGCCCAAATTGGGTCATGAAACAGGACAATGATCCAAAGCACACCAGCAAATCTACAACAGAATGGCTGAAAAATTAAAGAATTAAAGTGTTGCAATGGCCCAGTTAAAGTCCAGACCGCAACCCGATTGAAATGCTGTGGCTCGACCTTAAGAGAGCTATTGTTTGCCTATAACACCCAGATCCTGGCGATATCTACAAGTAGCATACATTCGCCTCAGATCCCTGTCACAGAACTTAGGCCCCAAAACAGCGAGGAGACAGATGCCATTACAAACTGCGCAAGATTGGATCAGACGAGGACCGCAACACTGCATCTTCAGCAAGAACATGCTGCTGATAAAGTATCCCAGCACCAGTCCAAACAACAGGTTTCAGCTACCTACCAACATCACACTGAGTCTGCATAAAACTTCTCGGAAAAAGAGGAATTAATGGCAGCTGCAAGGAAAAACCAACCCATCAGATTTAGAGACACAGTTTTACAATTCTATGCAGATCTGTCCCAACGGACACTCCAAAGAAGAAAAGACTTATCCCCACTAACAACACTACTAAGAAACAAAAAACATCTCTACAGGTGGGGTTTCCCATTTCATCTACCAGTGATCTTCGAGAACAGACACCTTATCTACACTGACACATCTGAAATTCCCACTTTTTGTGAATCACTGGGATAAGAAATACCAGATCATTCATCAACGTCGAACCCAGCTATACATCTAGCTACAAACAACCGGGAAAAATCAAGAGGAAATAGGGAAGCCGCTCCCCTGAAAAAGAAGGGGAAATCGTCCTCACCACCTCCACCAGCAAGAAAGGATGTACAGACACCCAAGAACACAACCTTATCAACTAAATTGTCAACTCAGGCGAGTTTATCACAGAAAGTTCAATGAAAAGGACTCCCACTATTCTTGGCCTCAGGTTATGTAAAATTTACTGTTTGAAATAGTGTGCTACAATGTGTTAATGTTACATATACGCCTTTTGTTAGTCCAAAAGTCACACATTTAGAGATACATTGTGCCTATATACATTAACCATATAGTCAAATTTGTTAAGCAATTGAGGTCTGGATTGAAAATGTTATCCATACAGGGATTCCCCCTCTCTCTTTCTCCCCTATGGACTGAACCCTGGGCGGTGTCATTACCCCGCATGCTGTTGATAAAAGAACTGCATGTAGGAATTCTAGAAATAGCACACTATCTCTTCAAAAGTTGAATTTTACAGTTTATGATGTTTATTTGTTCATTTAGGTTATTTATGTTTTTGCTTCAAAGTAAATGTCTCCTACACAATGTACAACAGCACAGACAACTATAAAAAACCCAATGACTAACCCTAACAAACAACCACTAATTCTCATATCCCAAAATGTTAAAGGGTTTAACTCCCCTCAAAAAAGAAGGGCAGCCCTTATAGACTTAAAAAACAAAAATGCTGACATAATACTACTTCAAGAGACCCATTTCAGGCCAAATAAAGAGCCCAGATATTTCAGCCCATCATACCCCCCCTCCCACTACCATAGTTCATATAACTCTAGACAAAATGGAGAGAGTATACTAATAAAGAAAGGAATTCCCTTCCAAGAACTCAAAGTAGACAAAGACACTGAGGGTAGGTATTTAGCAGTCCAAATTATGTTGTATGGCAGCTTAGCAACGATTATTAACATCTAAACACCAACCCCAACACAAACTAAATTCTTTAAAACTTTACATAACAAATTACTTGATTTTGCAAAAGGAATCATCATTTTAGGAGGCGATCTTAACTTCCCATACAATCCGCAACTACACTCTACATCCCCCACATCCTATATCCCTCATAAACACTTAAAAAAACATGGCAAGCCTTCTCTACTTCTCTTTTATATGATAGAGATACCTACACCCAGATACAAGAGATTATTCATTTTTATCAAATCCAAATAAATCATACTCACACCTAGATTACTTCTTCACAGACCAAATAGGCCTACAATACATTACTGAATCCCACATCACCCATACTGCATGGTCAGACCATTCCGCTATAATTTTGAAAATGGCATGGTCCACCAAACCAAACTCCCCTTTTCTGTGGCGACTAGATGACTTACTCTTGTCAGATCCCATTACAGTTGATTCTCTCTCAGAGTCCCTTACAGAATTCTTTATTATAAACCACACCTTAGAGGTCAGCCCATTCTCAGTTTGGGAGATTCATAAATGTTACATGAGAGGCCAACTTATTAAATTTAAGTCACAATTAATTAAACAAAAAACAGAAAAATATAAACAACTGTCATATCCATAAATTACACCCAACAGATGAACAGATTCTTTCACAACTCAAAGACATCAGAACCTCATTACAAAAGCTTTTGCACCAACAAGCACAAAAACACAATCTAAACCTAAATAGGAAATTATTTTTAGAAAGTAACAAAGCAGGCAAATTTTTAGCTCGAGCACTTAAAAAAAAAATGTCATACATACACAGATTAAAATTCACAGATGGGAAAATGGGACAAACTATGGTAGAATTTTCCCAAATCCTAACTTATTACTACACACAATTATATAATATTCCCAATAGAAATACAGACCCAGAATTGAAAGACCTTTGTGCAAACTATATCCAGGAAGCTAACCTGCCATCCCTTACTCAGGAGATGTCAGACCAACTAGACCATCCCATAACTAATGAGGAAATATTAGAAGATATTAAAAATTTAAAAGTAGGGAAAAGTCCCGGCCCAGGCGGCTTCTCGGCCAAATATAAAACTTTTGACAAAATCACAAGCTCTCAATTGCTAACTCTTTTTGAACATATAGATAATGGACAACCCCTCTTGCCCTCCATGTTTGAGGCAAGAATTACAGTCATTCCCAAACCGGAAAAGAACCCTGAGGAACCTGCCAGTTATCGCCCAAGTTCACTTTTGAACATAGACATTAAAATGTATGCTAAGCTTCTAGACAATAGAATCAACAAATTCCTGCCACAAAACATCCACCTTAATCAAGCCGGCTTCATTCCTGGGAGAGAAGCCTGGGAAAACACTAACAAAGTCATTAAACTCATAGAATTTACAAAACAATCCAATCTCCAAGCAGTAATCATGGCCATGGACTCAGAAAAGGCCTTTGACAGGTTGGACTTGCTTTTTCACACTAAACACATTCTGTTTCAGTCAATAATGTACTAATCGCATATTCACACTATACTCTGCCCCCTTTAGCAACCATTAAATTTAATAATACGTTATCTTCAAATTTCCCAATCAGAAATGGCACAAGACAAGGATGCCCCCTATCCCCTTATTTTTTTGCCCTATCAATAGAAGTGCTAGCCTCCTACATCTGGAAAGACCCCCAACATAAAAGGTATCCCTGTCACACACGAACAATATAAAATCTCACTATACGCAGATGACGTCCTCTTTATAACTTTCCCATTAACCTCAATACCCTCAATCATGCAAGCATTGTTTACATATGGACAATACCCTAATTTCTCAATAAACCACTCCAAATCAGAACTCTTAGGCATGGGAATAGAACAGGAAAACCTACAAACACTTTACAAAAAGTACTCTTTAGCAATCAAATACCTGGGTATCTATTTATCAGCCGATCGCACACTACTTTACAAACATAATTATGACAGACTTATGTCTGAGGCTAAAATAGAACTAAACAACTAGAGTCTTAAATCACTATCTTGGTTAGGTCTAATCACTGCTATAAAAATGACGATTCTCCCTAGAATATTGTATCTGTTCAATACTCTCCCCATCCCACTACCTAAAACATTTATTGACAACCTTCAAAACACTTTAAACAACTATATCTGGTCCGCAAAACATCATAGAGTAGCAAAATCCAATTTGTACCGCCTCAAATCAAGTGGAGGTCTAGGAATGCTGTGTATAGCTAAATATAGGTCAGCAGTGATTCTACAAAGAATAGTCGACTGGTGTAATAGTGGACAGCTTAAAGAATGGGTACAACTCGAACACCTAATCCTACAAAAACACAACTAGGAGCGTTATGCTGGCTACCTAAGAATATGTGGCCCAAACCCAAAGAAATATACCCGATAATAGATAAGGATTTCCTAAATGTTAAACCTCACGCTTAACCCCAAACAAACCTTCTCCTCCATACCTTCTCCCCTCACCCCAGCACTCTCAGATACACCCTTGCCCTTTGGCAAAGATATAAAATATAAGTCAACACCTACACTGAGAGACACTATGCCCTACTTTTTTGATACTGTCAGGTAAAACTTTAAAAAATAGAGAAGACTTACTAAACCTTGGGCAAGGCTTATTCTCGCATTGGTACCGATACTTACAGCTTTGCCACATTCTCTCCTCCCATCCAGACAAAGATAAAATATCTCGTCAGTGTACGGCTTTTGAATCTCTATGTTCGAACAAGACAACACCCCTATAAGAGGAACGATGTCCTCAATTTGCAAAATAATGTTTATCCCACCACCCAATAATCTACCCCTTTACACCCAAAAATGGGAAAAGGAATTACTCTCACCTCCTACTAATAAAGAATGGGATCTGATATTCCAAAGAACTGCCAAAACATCTATCTCAGCCAATATCCAAGTAACCAATTATAAATACTGATGCAATGGTATTTAACCCCTATAGATTAAAACTGATTTACCCCAATTCTTCAGAATGGAGAGGATCTGGCGAAATGGGCACCTTAATGCATGTTTGGTGGTCCTGCCCCTTGCTGGTCCTGTTCTGGTCACAACTCCTAACCCAAATTAATACCACTCTTTCACTCAATATCAAATTTGACCCATCATTTGCCTTATTTCACAGATCTATACCCAAATTCACAAATATACACAAAAACACATTACTGATCCTACTAAATAGCATGAAACAGGTTATACCCAGACATTGAAAAATTCCTGTGATTCCCTCTATACAAGAATGGTAAAGACAGGTCAAATTCAGAGTGATATAGTTTACTTTTTCAATAATAAAGGAGGTCACTGATATAATGCATAAACGGAGGGTTTCTTAGAGTTACAGATTTCCAATGTATACAGTGCTCTCCTACTAATATGAGTTTAGAGCAAGAGCTGCAACCATCTCCTTATAATGTTCGCCTATACTAGGGCATTATAGTATACTTATACCCTTTAATAAAACTTAGTAAGTCTCATATTAGTGCATGGATGTTATCATTGAATTATGTATTAGTTATAACAACATGCGGTTACAAATGTAATCACCCACATAGATCAACTACCGATTCTAGATTGTTATAGCCCACTGCTAAAGTATATTGTAAAAATGAGTAGATAGTGTCCAATCAGTATATGGATACTAATGTTACGTTTTGTATTAATAGTAATACCCTGCGGTTACCAATGTATACGCCCACTTATGTTAAATACAATTGTTTGGCCCTTATAGTTCTAGTCCACTGCTCAAATGCGCTATTAAAATAGTACACTGGTATCGTGCTATTTGCTTAAACACCATAAATATTATTAGAATATTTTATATGCTTTGCATAAATGTTATCCACAGGGTTCTGATTGTTTGTCAGACAGACAGTGGTTGTAAGATCTGTACTGGTATAATGATTATTGGTATCATTACGTTGGGAATCTGTAACTATAAAAAAAACTCAGTTTATGCATTATATCAGTGACCTCCTTTATTATTGAAAAAGTAATCTATATCACTCTGAGTTTGCACCCAAGCACCAACATCAGTAAAATTGCTAACTACTTACTACATATTAGATGAACCTATATCACATGGTATAACCAGACAACTATGAGCTGGATTATGGCAGTTTCATTGAATATTTGATGACTCTATATTTGTGGTTTCATCAAATACACCTACATATATATCTTTATCTACCCCATATAGACCACGCATATTTGAAGCAGACTTATACTGTGATTTTTCAATTCCCTGGTTTATCTTTTACTAGGACCTATTTTTGTGTATTAGCCAGTCCATGTCTAGTAATGTGTTTTTAAAGTAACCCATTTTTTAACTCTAATAAAGTATTATATTTAATTGTAGTTGACGTATCCACAAAATACACTTTTTTTAAGCGATGAGAGTGCTAAAGTGAATCCCTTTCCAGCTTCTCTTAGCTGTACTAGTAAACCCACAGCAGTTGGTGAATGAAGAGTGGTCCAAAATTCCAGTTAGGAGGTGTAAAAGACTCATTGATGGTTACAGAAAGAGATTTAATTTCAGTTATTTTTTCCAAGCGGTGTGGTACCGAATATTAAATTGAGGGTGCCAATAATTTTGTCCAGTCCATTTTTGGAGTTTTGGGTGGAATGTGTTAGAGTTGGCTTTTTCTCTCCACTTTTTTGTGTCATACCAATACATACAAAATAAATAAACATGAGAATGCCTAAACATTTGTAATTGCAACTATTTTCTGGGCAAAGTGATGCATTATCTGACAGAAATGAAGGGGTGCCAATATTTTTGGCCATAACTGTATATATATATATATATATATACATATATAGTTCCAAAGGCGTTGCACTCCTATTCACATAGTGTAGCTGCTGCCGGGGTGCATATGTCAAAAGTGATACAATGTTCCAAAAAAAGACTGCACTCGCCGGTTAAGTAGTAAAAGTAAAAAAAAAAAAATAATTTTACATGTTAAAAAAACAAAGGGAGATTGTATGACGTTTCGGTGCTGTACTGGCACCTTTATCAAATGATCCAAAAGTAGAGACAGTCCCAAGGTCAGTGCATCCTCAGTGTGATGCCCCACAAAAAAGTGTTTTTTTAACATGTAAAATTAAATGTTTTTTTTTACTTTTTCTACTTAAACAGTGAGTGCATTTTTTTGGAACATTATATATATATTTATATATATATATATATATATATATATCATTTTTTTATATAGTGCACTCACATCAAAACCTTGAGCCAGGTTAACTGCAGGATGAATCCATACACCAATAAGCAATAAGCTGGCACTCACTGGTCTATTGTAAACTCTGGGCTAGATTACGAGTGTAGTGCTAGTGAAAAGGGTGTCAGATTTTTTGCTCGTATTATAAGTTAAAAGTAAACGCAATCGCTTGAGGAGCAGGTTAACTGTTTCACAAAACAAAAACGTGTCAAAAAATACATAAAATACATTAATAAGTACAGTTACACTCATAAAAACACCATCTAATAAAAATGAATAATGAAAAAAAGTTTTAAGGGGTCAAAGATATGAGGTCCAAGCAGGCAAAGGGCTTTAACATAGAGATGTGCCCATTATATAGCTAGAGCTCCACTTGTAATCTAGGGGGTCGATCCGATAAAAATCGTCACCCGCAAAAGTCGGCGACGCCAATATTTGCGCGGGTTTAGTATCATATATACAGCGTAACCTAGAAGTACGCGTGTATATTTCTGCCGTCGCCCGTAGTTTTTTGGGCCATAGGCAGGTATAGCAAACCAGCGCAGTTTGGTATCCAATATACAGCGTAAGGACTTACGTGGCGAAAATGGAGAAATCTTACTCCATTTTCACCTCGCCACAAAAAGCAGCCGTAAGAAGCCTTACGCTGAGTATTGGAGCCCCGTAACTCTCTAAACTAGCTGCTAAATAAAACCTAACACCTAACGCATGCGCAATGTCTATCTAGCTGTCAACCGCGATCTGCTAAATAAAACCTAACACCTAACGCATGCGCAATGTCTATCTCCCTGTCAACCGTGATTCCCCGCCGCAATCCCTAATAAAATATTTAACCCCTAAACCGCCGCCATCTACATAAACTAACCCCAAACTGTAAGCCCCTAAAACCGCCATCATCTACCTTATCTATCCCCTAATCTGACCCCTTACACCGCCGCCACCTATATAAAAATTATTAACCCCTAATCGAATCCCCCTATACCGCCGCCAGCTATATTAATATTATTAACCCCTAATCTAATCCCCCTAAAATAATTATCTCTATTACCAGCCCTTAAAAGGGCCTTTTGCGGGGCTTTGCCCCAAAGTAAACAGCTCTTTTGCCCTATAACCTGCCCTCCCTACACCGCCGCCACCTATATTAATAGTGTTAACCCCTTATGTAAGCCCCTTACACCGCCGCCATCTATATTAAAATTATTAACCCCTAATTTAATCTACCTACCCCGCCGCCAGCTATATTATCTATATTAACCCTAAGTATATTATAGTTAATATAGTTATTACATTATATATATTAACTGTATTAACCCTAATTATATTAGGGTTAATATAGTTACTATAGTATTTATATTAACTATATTAACTCTATCTAACCCTAACACCCCTAACTAAATTCTTATTAAATAAATCTAATTCATATTATAAACTAAAATATTCCTATTAAAATCTAAATACTTACCTATAAAATAAACCCTAAGATAGCTACAATATAATTAATAATTACATTGTAGCTATGTTAGGGTTTATATGTATTTTAAAGGTAAATTGTTAATTATTTTAACTAGGTATAATAGCTATTAAATAGTTATGAACTATTTAATAGCTACCTAGTTAAAATAATTACCCAATTACCTGTAAAATAAATCCTAACCTAAGTTACAAATACACCTACACTATCAATAAATTAAATAAACTACAAATATCTATCTAAAAATACAATTAAATAAACTAAACTAAATTACAAAACAAAAAAACACTAAATTACAAAAAATAAAAAAAAAGATTACAAGATTTTTAAGCTAATTACACCTATTCTAAGCCCCCTAATAAAATAATAAAGCCCCAAAAATAAAAAAAATTCCCTACCCTATTCTAAATTAAAAAAAGTTCAAAGCTCTTTTACCTTACCAGACCTTAAAAGGGCCTTTTGTGGGGGCATGCCCCAAAGAAAACTGCTCTTTTGCCTGAAAAAAAACACAATACCACCCCCCAACATTACAACCCACCACCCACATACCCCTAATCTAACCCAAACCCCCCTTAAATAAACCTAACACTACCCCCCTGAAGATCTCCCTACCTTATCTTCATCACGCCGGGCCGAACTCCTCATCCGATCCAGGCGATGTCTATCCAAGCGGTAAAGAAGAAATCTTCATCCCGGCGATGTTTTTATCCAAGCGGCAGCAAAGTCTTCTTCCATCCGCCAGCATCTTCCATCAAGCGGCATCTTCAATCTTCTCTCCACCAACGCGGAGCATCCATCCCGGCCGACGACTGAACGACGAATGAGGTACCTTTAAATGACGTCATCCAAGATGGCGTCCGTCGAATTCCGATTGGCTGATAGGATTCTATCAGCCAATCGGAATTAAGGTAGAAAAATCTGATTGGCTGATTGACTCAGCCAATCAGATTCAAGTTCAATCCGATTGGCTGAACCAATCAGCCAATCAGATTGAGATTGCGTTCTATTGGCTGTTCCAATCAGCCAATAGAACGCGATATTTGTAGTTTATTTAATTTATTGATAGTGTAGGTGTATTTGTAACTTAGGTTAGGATTTATTTTACAGGTAATTGGGTAATTATTTTAACTAGGTAGCTATTAAATAGTTCATAACTATTTAATAGCTATTATACCTAGTTAAAATAATTAACAATTTACCTGTAAAATAAATATAAACCCTAACATAGCTACAATGTAATTATTAATTATATTGTAGCTATCTTAGGGTTTATTTTATAGGTATTTAGATTTAAATAGGAATATTTTAATTAATAATATTAATATTAGATTTATTTTAATAAGAGTTAGATAGGGTTATTATACTTAATATATATATATATATATATATATATATATATATATATATATATATAATATAATAACGATATTAACTATATTAACCCTAATATAATTAGGGTTAATATAGTTAATATAGCTGGCGGCGGTGTAGGGGGATTAGATTAGGGGTTAATACATTTATTATAGGTGGCCGCGGTGTAGGGGGGTGTAGATTGTAGGCAAAAGAGCAGTTTACTTTGTGACAAAGCCCCGCCAAAAGCCCTTTTAAGGGCTGGCAAAAGAGCTGAATTCTTTGGGGCATGCCCCGCAAAAAGCCCTTTTAAGGGCTGGCAAAAGAGCTGTTACTTTGGGGTAATGCCACGCAAAAAGCCCTTTTCAGGGCTATTTGTAGGGTTAGACTTAGGTTTAGTGGTAGGGATAGTTTAATATTTTAGGAGTTAAATAATTTAATATAGATGGCGGCGGGGTAGGGGGATTAGATTAGGGGTTAATAATTTTAAAATAGATAGCGGCGGGGTAGGGGCTCACTTTAGGGGGTAGGTAAGGTAGATGGCGGCGGTGTTAGGGGCTCACTTTAGGGGGTTATAGATTTAATATAGCTGGCGGCGGTTTAGGGGTTAATAACTTTATTATGTTGCGGCGGGGTTTGGGAGCGGCGGTTTAGGAGTTAATACATATTTTATTGTTAGACTAGTGAGGGGGGATAGTGGATAGAGGGTTAGACGTGTCGGGCTATGTTAGGGAGGCGTGTTAGACGTGTCGGGCTATGTTAGGGAGGCGTGTTAGACAGTGCGGGTGATTTAGACTTTAGTAAAGTTTTGTAGGCGCCGGCAGTTTCTAACGTGCCGTAAGTCACTGGCGACGCCAGAAATTTGTACTTGCGCAGATTCCTGGACATCGCTGGTTTATCCGACTTACGGCACTTTAGCATCTGACGGCGCAGTATATGGGATAGCTCGAGTTGCGAGCTGAAACTGCGGGCGACGCGGGTTCCCTCGCATGCGCCGCAAACTACGCCGTTTATCGGATCGCGCCCCAAGTCTCTATGTGTTTTTTTTCAATATTTTTGTTTTATAATTTTCCCTATGGGCTTCACAGCAAGGCTTTTCTAGAGTGAACTGCCTGAGTTACTGAGAGCTGCGTAGCCGTCGGTGAGTGCTGATGAATGCTTAAGGATGTGAGTTTTACAGTGACATGCAAATTTACCAGACATCATGAATTTTCTTGGACAGTCCTGAATTTGGGAAATCTGTCCCTAATTTTTCAAAGAACAATTCAATACACTGATTTGTACTTGTCCCGAATTTACCTGCCACAGTATGAGCATGCTTCCTGGTGACATTCACAGGCGGAGCCAGCAGCAAGAGATCTCTCCAGTTTTATCAAAGGCATAGCAGGTAGGAGATACTCTGCTCAATTGTCTATCCTGCCCACAGATTCAGGCAGCAGCTCCAGTGTGTCAGTAACATCCTCAGACACAGTTTAATTTTTTTCTTGTGCCTCTGCTTAGTTTGCACAGAGAGTGTGGGTGCTAGCATGGGTGCTAGCATGGTCTGCCTGCAGTCCTGACCTGTCTCTGATTGCGAATGTGTGATGCATTACGAAGCTCAAAATAAGGCAACAAAAACCCTGTACAGTTTCATAGCTGAAGACATGCATAATGGATGAATGGGGTAAATTCTGCTTGCTAAACTTAACCAACTGGTGTCTTCAGTGCCCAAATGTTTAATAAATGTTATAAAAAGAAAAGGTGATGTTACACAGTAAACTGTCCCAACTTTTTTGGAGTGTGTTGCAGTCATCAGATTTGAAATGAGTGTATATTTTCAATAATACATTCATTGACCAAAGTAAAACATCAAATAATGTGTAGTGATGTCGCGAACCTAAAATTTTCGGTTCGCGAACCGCGGACTCGAACTTCCGGTATTGTTCGCGAACCGCCATTGAATTCAATAGGCAGGCGAACTTTAAAACCTACAAGGACTCTTTCTGGCCACAATAGTGATGGAAAAGTTGTTTCAAGGGTCCTAACACCTGGACTGTTGCATGCTGGAGGGGGATCCCTGGCAAAACTCCCATGGAAAATTACATAGTTGATGCAGAGTCTGCTTTTAAGCCATAATGGGTCTAAATCAACTAACATTCCCAAAGTGGCTGTCTCAAAACATCCCGGACAGAAGATAGATTGATAGTGATAGATAGGATAGATAGATATACATAGATTGATAGTTAGATAGAATCGACAGAAGAGAAATAGATATATTTGTTAGATATATAATTACCCTAATAAATTCTAATAATCAAACATGCGCTCTTGGACCCAACTAGCTTGTGTCAATTAGTACTTTTCTTAGCACTTTAATCCCTGTTCCCCCCCCCCCCCCCCATTGTGGGAGTTCTATATGGCCTGCCAGATTACCCTGAAAAATTATAATAATAAGACATGTGGTCTGCTACCTATTTTAACGAGGTTGTGTTTTAAGTACTACCATTCTTAGCACTTTAATCTCTGTAACTCCCCCTATTTGGTGAGGTCTATACGGCCTGGATGATTACCCATACAAAATATAATAAGACATCTGCTCTTGGTCTGCGACCCATGGTAACTATGTTGTGTTAATTAGTAATGTCCTTTGCATTTTAATAGCTGTTACTCATACTCACCCTATCGGTGGAGGTCTATATGGCCTGCATGATTACCCTTACAAAATATAACAACCAAACATATGCTCTGGGACCCATGGTAAGTAGGTTGTGTTATGTAGTACTGTTCTTTGCATTTTCATACCTGTTACAACACCAAATGGTGGCAGGTCTATCTGTCCTTCATGATTAGCTGCACCCAAACCCCAAAAAAAGCCGAGTGGTCTTAGACTAACACCCATGGCTAACTCTGTTGTTTCAATTAGTACTATTCTTAGCACTTTCATCCCTGTTACGGGCGGTCTACATGGCCATCATGATTAGCCGAACAAAATACTACAATCCAACCTTTGCTCAGTCTTCATAGGCCCTTCATTGTCTGTATTTTGATAGTACAGTTCTTATTATTTTTATAGCTGATACAACACCGAATGTTGTCAGCTCTATATGGCCTGCATGATTAGCTGCACCCAATACAAAAATAAATCCAAGCGGTCTTGGATTAACACCCATGGCTAACTCTGTTGTTTCAAGTAGTACTATTCTTAGCACTTTCATCTCATCATCCCTGTTACTTCCAGGACTCTCTGTGGTGCTGGTCTACATGGCCATCATGATTAGCCTAACCAAATACTACAATCCAACCTTGGCTCAGTCTTCCTAAGGCCCTTCATTGGCTGTATTTTGCTAGTACTGTTCTTATTACTATGGTGGTCTACATGGCCATCATGATTAGCCTAACCAAATACTACAATCCAACCTTGGCTCAGTCTTCCTAAGGCCCTTCATTGGCTGTATTTTGGTAGTACTGTTCTTATTAGTTTAATAGCTGATACGACACCGAATGTTGTCAGCTCTATATGGCCTGCATGAATAGCCGCACCCAAAGCCAAAAAAAAGCCAAGCGGTTTTGCACTAACACCCATGGCTAACTCTGTTGTTTCAAGTTCTACTATTCTTAGCTCTTTCATCTCATCATCCCTGTTACTTCCAGGACTCTCGGTGGTGGTGGTCTACATGGCCATCATGATTAGCCTAACCAAATACTACAATCCAACCTTGGCCCAGTCTTCCTAAGGCCCTTCATTGGCTGTATTTTGGTAGTATTGTTCTTATTAGTTTAATAGCTGATACGACACCGAATGTTGTCAGCTCTATATGGCCTGCATGAATAGCCGCACCCAAAGCCAAAAAAAAGCCAAGCGGTTTTGCACTAACACCCATGGCTAACTCTGTTGTTTCAAGTTCTACTATTCTTAGCTCTTTCATCTCATCATCCCTGTTACTTCCAGGACTCTCGGTGGTGGTGGTCTACATGGCCATCATGATTAGCCTAACCAAATACTACAATCCAACCTTGGCCCAGTCTTCCTAAGGCCCTTCATTGGCTGTATTTTGGTAGTACAGTTCTTATTATTTTTATAGCTGATACAACACCGAATGTTGTCAGCTCTATATGGCCTGCATGATTAGCTGCACCCAATACAAAAATAAATCCAAGCGGTCTTGGATTAACACCCATGGCTAACTCTGTTGTTTCAAGTAGTACTATTCTTAGCACTTTCATCTCATCATCCCTGTTACTTCCAGGACTCTCGGTGGTGGTGGTCTACATGGCCATCATGATTAGCCTAACCAAATACTACAATCCAACCTTGGCTCAGTCTTCCTAAGGCCCTTCATTGGCTGTATTTTGCTAGTACTGTTCTTATTACTATGGAGGTCTACATGGCCATCATGATTAGCCTAACCAAATACTACAATCCAACCTTGGCTCAGTCTTCCTAAGGCCCTTCATTGGCTGTATTTTGGTAGTACTGTTCTTATTAGTTTAATAGCTGATATGACACCGAATGTTGTCAGCTCTATATGGCCTGCATGAATAGCCGCACCCAAAGCCAAAAAAAAGCCAAGCGGTTTTGCACTAACACCCATGGCTAACTCTGTGGTTTCAAGTTCTACTATTCTTAGCTCTTTCATCTCATCATGCCTGTTACTTCCAGGACTCTCGGTGGTGGTGGTCTACATGGCCATCAGGATTAGCCTAACCAAATACTACAATCCAACCTTGGCCCAGTCTTCCTAAGGCCCTTCATTGGCAGTATTTTGGTAGTACTGTTCTTATTAGTTTAATAGCTGATATGACACCGAATGTTGTCAGCTCTATATGGCCTGCATGAATAGCCGCACCCAAAGCCAAAAAAAAGCCAAGCGGTTTTGCACTAACACCCATGGCTAACTCTGTTGTTTCAAGTTCTACTATTCTTAGCTCTTTCATCTCATCATCCCTGTTACTTCCAGGACTCTCTGTGGTGGTGGTCTACATGGCCATCATGATTAGCCTAACCAAATACTACAATCCAACCTTGGCTCAGTCTTCCTAAGGCCCTTCATTGGCTGTATTTTGGTAGTACTGTCATCTTTTTGAATAAAAGATTACAGTAAAGGCATTGATTTTAGAAACCCACAGATCATTATTTGCAACCGTGAATTTAGAAAAAAAAATTGATTACACAGCCGTGACACTTATTTATGCTCAGGCCTTTTTAATACGAGGGTCCCGGAGCCTCAACCGAAACAACAGCATGAAAGAGGAGATATGTCATCCTTTTGAATAAAAGATTACAGGAAAGGCATTGATTTTAGAAAGCCACAGATCATTATTTGCAACCATGAAATTACACAAAAACATTGATTAGACAGCCGTGACACTTATTTATGCTCAGGCCTTTTTAATACGAGGGTCCCGGAGGCTCAACCGAAACAACAGCATGAAAGAGGAGATATGTCATCCTTTTGAATAAAAGATTACAGGAAAGGCATTGATTTTAGAAACCCACAGATCATTATTTGCAACCGTGAATTTAGAAAAAAAAATTGATTACACAGCCGTCACACTTATTTATGCTCAGGCCTTTTTAATACGAGGGTCCCGGAGCCTCAACCGAAACAACAGCATGAAAGAGGAGATATGTCATACTTTTGAATAAAAGATTACAGGAAAGGCATTGATTTTAGAAAGCCACAGATCGTTATTTGCAACCATGAAATTACACAAAAACATTGATTAGACAGCCGTGACACTTATTTATGCTCAGGCCTTTTTAATACGAGGGTCCTGGAGCCTCAACCGAAACAACAGCATGAAAGAGGAGATATGTCATCCTTTTGAATAAAAGATTACAGGAAAGGCATTGATTTTAGAAACCCACAGATCATTATTTGCAACCGTGAATTTAGAAAAAAAAATTGATTACACACCCGTCACACTTATTTATGCTCAGGCCTTTTTAATACGAGGGTCCTGGAGCCTCAACCGAAACAACAGCATGAAAGAGGAGATATGTCATCCTTTTGAATAAAAGATTACAGGAAAGGCATTGATTTTAGAAACCCACAGATCATTATTTGCAACCATGAATTTAGAAAAAAAAATTGATTACACAGTCGTGACACTTATTTATGCTCAGGCCTTTTTAATACGAGGGTCCCGGAGCCTCAACCGAAACAACAGCATGAAAGAGGAGATATGTCATCCTTTTGAATAAAAGATTACAGGAAAGGCATTGATTTTAGAAAGCCACAGATCATTATTTGCAACCGTGAAATTAGACAAAAACATTGATTAGACAGCCGTGACACTTATTTATGCTCAGGCCTTTTTAATACGAGGGTCCTGGAGCCTCAACCGAAACAGCATGAAAGAGGAGATATGTCATCCTTTTGAATAAAAGATTACAGGAAAGGCATTGATTTTAGAAACCCACAGATCATTATTTGCAACCGTGAATTTAGAAATAAAAATTGATTACACAGCCGTCACACTTATTTATGCTCAGGCCTTTTTAATACGAGGGTCCCGGAGCCTCAACCGAAACAACAGCATGAAAGAGGAGATATGTCATCCTTTTGAATAAAAGATTACAGGAAAGGCATTGATTTTAGAAAGCCACAGATCATTATTTGCAACCATGAAATTACACAAAAACATTGATTAGACATGCTCAGGCCTTTTTAATACGAGGGTCCCGGAGCCTCAACCGAAACAACAGCATGAAAGAGGAGATATGTCATCCTTTTGAATAAAAGATTACAGTAAAGGCATTGATTTTAGAAACCCACAGATCATTATTTGCAACCGTGAATTTAGAAAAAAAAATTGATTACACACCCGTCACACTTATTTATGCTCAGGCCTTTTTAATACGAGGGTCCCGGAGCCTCAACCGAAACAACAGCATGAAAGAGGAGATATGTCATCCTTTTGAATAAAAGATTACAGGAAAGGCATTGATTTTAGAAATCCACAGATCATTATTTGCAACCGTGAAATTAGACAAAAACATTGATTAGACAGCCGTGACACTTATTTATGCTCAGGCCTTTTTAATACGAGGGTCCCGGAGCCTCAACCGAAACAACAGCATGAAAGAGGAGATATGTCATCCTTTTGAATAAAAGATTACAGGAAAGGCATTGATTTTAGAAACCCACAGATCATTATTTGCAACCGTGAATTTAGAAAAAAAAATTGATTACACACCCGTCACACTTATTTATGCTCAGGCCTTTTTAATACGAGGGTCCTGGAGCCTCAACCGAAACAACAGCATGAAAGAGGAGATATGTCATCCTTTTGAATAAAAGATTACAGGAAAGGCATTGATTTTAGAAACCCACAGATCATTATTTGCAACCATGAATTTAGAAAAAAAAATTGATTACACAGTCGTGACACTTATTTATGCTCAGGCCTTTTTAATACGAGGGTCCCGGAGCCTCAACCGAAACAACAGCATGAAAGAGGAGATATGTCATCCTTTTGAATAAAAGATTACAGGAAAGGCATTGATTTTAGAAAGCCACAGATCATTATTTGCAACCGTGAAATTAGACAAAAACATTGATTAGACAGCCGTGACACTTATTTATGCTCAGGCCTTTTTAATACGAGGGTCCTGGAGCCTCAACCGAAACAGCATGAAAGAGGAGATATGTCATCCTTTTGAATAAAAGATTACAGGAAAGGCATTGATTTTAGAAACCCACAGATCATTATTTGCAACCGTGAATTTAGAAATAAAAATTGATTACACAGCCGTCACACTTATTTATGCTCAGGCCTTTTTAATACGAGGGTCCCGGAGCCTCAACCGAAACAACAGCATGAAAGAGGAGATATGTCATCCTTTTGAATAAAAGATTACAGGAAAGGCATTGATTTTAGAAAGCCACAGATCATTATTTGCAACCATGAAATTACACAAAAACATTGATTAGACATGCTCAGGCCTTTTTAATACGAGGGTCCCGGAGGCTCAACCGAAACAACAGCATGAAAGAGGAGATATGTCATCCTTTTGAATAAAAGATTACAGTAAAGGCATTGATTTTAGAAACCCACAGATCATTATTTGCAACCGTGAATTTAGAAAAAAAAATTGATTACACACCCGTCACACTTATTTATGCTCAGGCCTTTTTAATACGAGGGTCCCGGAGCCTCAACCGAAACAACAGCATGAAAGAGGAGATATGTCATCCTTTTGAATAAAAGATTACAGGAAAGGCATTGATTTTAGAAATCCACAGATCATTATTTGCAACCGTGAAATTAGACAAAAACATTGATTAGACAGCCGTGACACTTATTTATGCTCAGGCCTTTTTAATACGAGGGTCCCGGAGCCTCAACCGAAACAACAGCATGAAAGAGGAGATATGTCATCCTTTTGAATAAAATATTACAGGAAAGGCATTGATTTTAGAAACCCACAGATCATTATTTGCAACCATGAAATTAGACAAAAACATTGATTAGACAGCCGTGACACTTATTTATGCTCAGGCCTTTTTAATACGAGGGTCCCGGAGCCTCAACCGAAACAACAGCATGAAAGAGGAGATATGTCATCCTTTTGAATAAAAGATTACAGGAAAGGCATTGATTTTAGAAAGCCACAGATCATTATTTGCAACCGTGAAATTAGACAAAAACATTGATTAGACAGCCGTGACACTTATTTATGCTCAGGCCTTTTTAACCCCTTAACGACCGAGGACGTGCAGGGTACGTCCTCAGAAAAAAGGCAGTTAACGCCTGAGAACGTACCCTGCACGTCCTCGGTGTGGAAAGCAGCTGGAAGCGATCCTGCTCGCTTCCAGCTGCTTTCCGGTTATTGCAGTGATGCCTCGATATGGAGGCATCCTGCAATAACCTTTTACTGCCATCCGATGCAGAGAGAGCCACTCTGTGGCCCTCTCTGCACCGGACATCGATGGCCGGTATCGTTGGTGGGTGGGAGCCGGTGTGGGAGGTGGGTGGCGGCCATCGATGGCCCTGGTCATGTGGAGCGGGGGCGGGATCGTGGGCGGGTAAGTCCGGGGGAGCGCGCGGGAGCGCGCATGTGCACGAGGGGGCGGGGGCGGGCGCGTGCACGGGGAGGGAGCGGGTGGGAACGCTACACTACAGAAAAAATGTGGGACATTTAATGTTAAAAAAAACCCCCTTAGGTGTGATTTAGGTGGTGGGCGGGGATTGAGCTACACAACAAAACAGAAAAACACAACAACAGAAAAAAAATTAAAAAATTAAAAAAAATAAACATTTGATTGTTCAAACTGGGTACTGGCAGACAGCTGCCAGTACCCAAGATGGCCCCCAATAAGGCTGAGAGGGAGGCTTAGAGAGCTGTTTTGGGGGGGATCAGGGAGGTTGGGGGTTAAGGGGGGATCCTAAACACAGCATATGTAAATATGCTTTTTTTTTTTTCTTAAAAAAAAAAAAAAAACTTTAATTTTAGTACTGGCAGACTTTCTGCCAGTACTTAAGATGGCGGGGACAATTGTGGGGTGGGGGAGAGAAGGGAGCTGTTTGGGAGGGATCAGGGGGTGGGATGTGTCAGGTGGGAGGCTGATCTCTACACTAAAGCTAAAATTAACCCTGCAAGCTCCCTACAAACTACCTAATTAACCCCTTCACTGCTAGCCATAATACACGTGTGATGCGCAGCAGCATTTAGCGACTTTCTAATTACCAAAAAGCAACGCCAAAGTCATATATGTCTGCTATTTCTGAACAAAGGGCATCCCAGAGAAGCATTTACAACCATTTGTGCCATAATTGCACAAGCTGTTTGTAAATAATTTCAGTGAGAAACCTAAAATTGTGAAAAAATTAACGTTTTTTTTACTTTGATCGCATTTGGCGGTGAAATGGTGGCATGAAATATACCAAAATGGGCCTAGATCAATACTTGGGGTTGTCTACTACACTACACTAAAGCTAAAATTAACCCTAGAAGCTCCCTACATGCTCCCTAATTAACCCCTTCACTGCTGGGCATAATACACATATTGTGCGCAGTGGCATTTAGCAGCCTTCTAATTACCAAAAAGCAAAGCCAAAGCCATATATGTCTGCTATTTCTGAACAAAGGGGATCCCAGAGAAGCATTTACAACCATTTATGCTATAATTGCATAAGTTGTTTGTAAATAATTTCAGTGAGAAACCTAAAGTTTGTGAAAAAATTTGTGAAAAAGTGAACAATTTTTTTTATTTGATCGCATTTGGCGGTGAAATAGTGGCATGAAATATACCAAAATGGGCCTAGATCAATACTTTGGGATGTCTTTGAAAAAAAAATATTTACATGTCAATGGATATTCAGGGATTCCTGAAAGATATTAGTGTCCCAATGTAACTAGCGCTAATTTTAAAAAAAAGTGGTTTGGAAATAGCAAAGTGCTACTTGTATTTATGGCCCTAAAACTTGCAAAAAAAGCAAAGAAGATGTAAACATTGGGTATTTCTAAACTCAGGACAAAATGTAGAAACTATTTAGCATGGGTGTTTTTTAGTGGTTGTAGATGTGTAACAGATTTTGGGGGTCAAAGTTAGAAAAAGTGTGTTTTTTTCCATTTTTTCCTCATATTTTATAATGTTTTTTATAGTAAATTATAAGATATGATGAAAATAATGGTATCTTTTGAAAGTCCATTTAATGGCGAGAAAAACGGTATATAATATGTGTGGGTACAGTAAATGAGTAAGAGGAAAATTACAGCTAAACACAAACACCGCAAAAATGTAAAAATAGCCTTGGTCCCAAACGGACAGAAAATGGAAAAGTGCTGCGGTCATTAAGGGGTTAATACGAGGGTCCTGGAGCCTCAACCGAAACAGCATGAAAGAGGAGATATGTCATCCTTTTGAATAAAAGATTACAGGAAAGGCATTGATTTTAGAAACCCACAGATCATTATTTGCAACCGTGAATTTAGAAATAAAAATTGATTACACAGCCGTCACACTTATTTATGCTCAGGCCTTTTTAATACGAGGGTCCCGGAGCCTCAACCGAAACAACAGCATGAAAGAGGAGATATGTCATCCTTTTGAATAAAAGATTACAGGAAAGGCATTGCTTTTAGAAAGCCACAGATCATTATTTGCAACCATGAAATTACACAAAAACATTGATTAGACATGCTCATGCCTTTTTAATACGAGGGTCCCGGAGGCTCAACCGAAACAACAGCATGAAAGAGGAGATATGTCATCCTTTTGAATAAAAGATTACAGTAAAGGCATTGATTTTAGAAACCCACAGATCATTATTTGCAACCGTGAATTTAGAAAAAAAAATTGATTACACACCCGTCACACTTATTTATGCTCAGGCCTTTTTAATACGAGGGTCCCGGAGCCTCAACCGAAACAACAGCATGAAAGAGGAGATATGTCATCCTTTTGAATAAAATATTACAGGAAAGGCATTGATTTTAGAAACCCACAGATCATTATTTGCAACCATGAAATTAGACAAAAACATTGATTAGACAGCCGTGACACTTATTTATGCTCAGGCCTTTTTAATACGAGGGTCCCGGAGGCTCAACCGAAACAACAGCATGAAAGAGGAGATTTGTCATACTTTTGAATAAAAGATTACAGGAAAGGCATTGATTTTAGAAACCCACAGATCATTATTTGCAACCGTGAAATTAGAAAAAAAAAATTGATTACACACCCGTGACACTTATTTATGCTCAGGCCTTTTTAATACGATGGTCCCGGAGCCTCAACCGAAACAACAGCATGAAAGAGGAGATATGTCATACTTTTGAATAAAAGATTACAGGAAAGGCATTGATTTTAGAAACCCACAGATCATTTATATGACCCGTGTAATAGAAAAAAACATTCATTAGACACCGGTTACACTTATTTATCCTCAGGCCTTGTTAATACGAGGGTCTCGGAGCCGCAACTGAAACAACAGCATGAAAGAGGACATATGTCAATCTTTTTGAATTATAGATTACAGGAAAGGCATTGATTTTAGAAACACTGAGATAATTACTTGCAACCGGGAAATCAAAAAAAAAAATTGAACAGACACCCAGTACACTTTATTATCCATAGGCCTTTTCAGCAGAGGCTCCAGGACCCTCAACAAAAACAAGAGCAGGGAGCTGGGCATAGGAGTACAATGGAGTGTGACAATAATAATCTGAAGGTGAAGATTGCATAGTTGTGGCATTTTAATTTTGTTATCGTGGGAACTTAGTACTTGCAATGACCTTGCTCTGGTGAATCCATATCGCAAATGTGTTATTTAAGGCACTGTTTGTCTATTTTTTTGAATATCAGCATTTGTTAAATGAAGCTCAACTTAGGCTGGTGAGAAACGACCTTTCTTCTGGCTGTTTGCAAATGTTGTGGCTCTGGACAAACATGTGAATAAGGGGCCATCAGCCATATTCTGCACGCAACCCCTTTGATGATTGACGATAAACATGTGTCACCTGCAAGCAGAGCTCGTTACTTCTGTCTAAATCATCTTCCTGGTATGGACAGGCCACTGTTTCCCACAGCAAGTACGAATTTTGAAATACAAGATTGTCTTGAGTATGGTAGGAAACCAAAGTTTATTTAATTCAGTACTTTCTATGACCACAAAAAAGGAACTTCTTGAAGCAACAAAAATGCCAGCAATTTCATGTGCTTATGGATGACAAGGACGTCATGTCCTTTGGTACACAGAGATGGAGACAATTTTTGCCCTCCCTGTACACTACCCAGATGTCTCAAACATCACCAGAAACACAATACAGCCACTCTTGTGAAGTTCCTGGTGTTCCGGTAGCCATCTCTTTGCGCTCCTAAAGGAATACTTTATCAGTGTTTTTGTATACATCCGACAACAGCTTCGGAGACTGTGGTGACGCACATGTTATTTACTGTTGTTCCAGCTGTGGCAATATCAATTGGCATGAAAAAGTTAAGATTTGTGGGTTGTGGAGCCTATAGCTGTTAAGGTAGGACGTGTGTTTGAGGAGCTCCAGGTCTTACAAGTTACTTTGGAGTTAGTTTTCAACCTTAATTAAATTTTCTTTTTGGGATTCATAGTCACACTTTCTGGGGCTATCCAAGAGGAGCCTGGTAAAAGCAGTAGTAGTCACCCCTTATATCAACGGGTACGGAGACCTGTTTTTTGCGTTTCCAATATTGCGCCGTACCCCAAACTAATCCTGAATGAAAAAAAAAAATTAAAATTTGGACTAGTGACGCACATTTTATGCACGTTGTGGCAATTGCAATTTGCAATAAAAATAATCTGCTAACAACAACCACTACCTACGACCACACCTGACTCCTGAAGTCATGCTTCAGTTATTAAGTCAAGTTAAATTAATTTTTTTTTCTTTATTATGCGCAGCAGAGGCTCCAGGACCCTCGACAAAACCAGCAGCAGGAAAGAGGACATATGGCATCCTTTTGAAAAAAATTATTATAGGAAAGGCATTGATTTTAGAAACACAGAGATCATTAGTTGCAACCGTGAAATCACAAAAAACTTCGATTATACACCAAGTACACTTATTTATCCTTAGGCCTTTTTAGCAGAGGCTCCAGGACCCTCCACAAAACCAGCAGCATGAAAGAGGACATATGGCATACTTTAGAAAATTAGATTACAGGAAAGGCATTGATTTTAGAAACACAGAGATAATTAGTTGCAACCGTGAAATCTAAAAAAACATAGATTATACAGCCAGTACACTTATTTATCCTTAGGCCTTTTTAGAAGGGTGTCCCGGAGCCTCAAAAGAAAGAACAGCATGAAAGAGGACATATGGCATCCTTTTGAAAAATAGATTACAGGAAAGGCATTGATTTTAGAAAGACAGAAAAAAATTGTTACAAACGGGAAATCTAAAAAAACATTGAATAGACACCCAGTACACTTTATCCTTCGGCCTTTTGAGCAGAGGCTCCAGGACACTCAACAAAACCAGCAGTAGGAGTATGGCATACTTTTGAACAATACAGTAAGAGTACAGGAAAGGCATTGATTTTAGAAACCCAAAGATAATTTTTTGCAAATGTAAATTTGAATCAAAAAAATGATTCGATGGACACCCAGTACACCACTTTCTCCTTAGGCCTTTTTATAAGAGTGTCCTGGACCCTCAAAAAAAACACCAGCAGGAAAGAGGACATATGGCATACTTTGGAAAATTAGATTACAGGAAAGGCATTGATGTTAGAAACACAGAGATCAGTTATATGACCCGGGAAATAGAAAAAAAACATTGATTGGACACCCAGTACACTTCTTTATCCTTAGGCATTTTTAAAAGAGTGTCCCGGAGCCTCAACAGAAAGAACATCATGAAAGAGGACATATGGCATCCTTTTGAAAAATAGATTACAGGAAAGGCGTTGATTTTTGAAAGACAGAAAAAATAAGTTACAACTGTGAAATCTAAAAAAACATTAAATAGACACCCTGTACACTTCTTTATCCTTCTGCCTTTTTAGCAGACGCTCCAGGACACTCAACAAAACCAGCAGTAGGAAAGAGGACATATGGCATCCTTTGTGAAAAAAAGATTATAGGAAAGGCATTGATTTTAGAAACCCGGGGATAATTTGTTGTGCAACCGTGAATTTGAATAAAAAAAAAAAGATTGGATGGACACCAGGTACAATTCTTTATCCATAATGCCTTTTTATAAGAGGGTCCAGGACCCTCAAACAAAAAACCAGCAGGAAAGAGGACATATGGCATACTTTTGAACAATAGAGTACAGGAAAGGCATAGATTTTAGAAACCCATAAAAAAAAAATTAAAATGTAAATTTGAATAAAAAAAATGATTCGATGGACAGCCAGTACACCTCTTTCTCCTTAGGCCTTTTTATAAGAGAGTCCTGGACCCTCAAAAAAAACACCAGCAGGAAAGAGGACGTATGGCATCCTTTTGAACAATAGAGTACAGGTACAGCATTGATTTTACAAACCCAGAGATCATTTTGGTCAATTGTTAAATAGAAAAATAAAAATGAGTGGCCAACCAGTACACCTCTTTCTCCTTAGGCCTTTTTATAAGATGGTCCTGGACACTCAAAAAAAACACCAGCAGGAAAGAGGACGTATGGCATCCTTTTGAACAATAGAGTACAGGTACGGCATTGATTTTACAAAACCAGAGATAATTTAGGTCAAATGAGAAATAGAAAATAAAAATGAGTGGACACCCAGTACACCTCTTTCACCTTAGGCCTTTTTATAAGAGTGTCCAGGACCCTCAAACAAAATACCAGCAGGAAAGAGAACATATGGCATACTTTGGAACAATAGAGTACTGGTACGGCATTGATTTGTGAAACCCACAGATAATTGTTTGTAAAAGTGAAATAGCACCAAAAACCATGCTTGGACTCCCACTCCAGGTCGTTCACCTTCAGCTTTTTTATAAGAGGGTCCAGCACCCTCAACAGAAACAACTGCAGGAAACACCACAACATATGCCATCCTTTTGCACAAGCGAGTACAGATATGACATCCATTTTAGAAACCCAAAGATAATTGAGAGGAACCAGGAACATTTTTATAAAAACTGGATGGGGCAACCATTACTACAGGTCGTTCTCCTTCAGCCTTTTTATATCATGGGCCACGACCTGCAACAGGCACAACAGCATGAAACAAAACATATGCCACCCTTTTGCACAATAGAGTACAGGTATGTCATAGATGGAACACGGAGATAATTTAGATCAACCAAGAGACGGATAAAGATGCTTGGTCGGTCCTACTCTTTCAAATTTGTCGCATTTTGCGTTCAATTGAATGGTCCACCGGATATGAGTGGTGTGTAAAGTTGTACAATTCGTAACAGTTTAATCACTAGTGTTATGTGCCTTATTTTTTTTATTTGAGTTTTGTACCCACAGAGATGCAGCAGAGGCCAGAAAAATTAGGAATGTACAAATGACTGAAACATTGGGGTATTGTTGGAGCAACTGCTGTAGCAGCGGCCAGAAAAATCGATGTTTGTAAAACATTTATAAAGTGCCCTAAAAGCTTGTGGCTTGAACACTAGTTGTTGGCGGATAAGTCAAGCAAGTCCTCCGTCTTTATAACCAAAAAAAAAAGGCCAGCCTGTGTACCAGTTGTAGCCCAAGGCAGCTCATATCATCATCAGTAGTTTTTTATTCAAATGTATCGCCCAATGTCAGTCCCTTCGGGATCCAGCCCTCATTCATTTTTATAAAAGTGAGATAGTCAAGGCTTTCTTTACCTAGGCGACTTCTCTTCTCAGTGACAAAACCTCCTGCTGCACTAAAAGTCCTTTCGGACAGGACACTTGAAGCGGGGCAGGCCAGAAGTTCCATTGCAAATTGGGATAGCTCAGGCCACAAGTCCAGCCTGCACACCCAGTAGTCAAGGGGTCAATCGCTCCTGAGAGTGTCGAGATCCGCAGTTAAAGCTAGGTAGTCTGCTACCTGTCGGTTGAGTCTTTCTCTAAGGCTGGATCCCGAAAGGCTCTGATGGTGCATGGGAGTTAAAAAGGTACGCATGTCCTCCATCAACAAGACGTCAGGAAAGCGCCCGGTCCTTGCCGCCGTGGTCGTGGGAGGAGGAGGATTAATTTCATCTCTTCCCCTGTTACATTCCCGTGGTGCTGTGACATCACCCTTATACGCTGTATAAAGCATAGTTTTTAATTTATTATGAAAATGCTCCATCCTTTCCGACTTGCGGGAATTTGGTAACATTTCAGGCACTTTATGCTTATACCGGGGGTTCGAGGAGCGTGGACACCCAGTACAGGTCGTTCTCCTTCAGCTTTTTTATACGAGGGTCCCTCAACAGGCACGACAGCATGAAAGAACCCATTTGAACAAGGTTGGATGCTGAGCTAATCATGTCGCGTTCCTCCTCCTCACTGATCTCACTGATGGTATCTTCTTCCCCCCAGCCACGTACAACACCACGGGTACCAGAGAGGTGACAACAACTAGCACCCTGGGATGACTGTTGTGCTCGGTCTTCCTCCTCCTCATCCTCCCCAAAGCCACATTCCTCCTCTGACTCCTCTTCCTCACAATCCTCTTCCTGTGTTGCCGCAGGTCCAGCAAGCAATGCTGATTCGGCTGTTTGTGGGGGTGATGGACACCACAACTCTTCCTCTTCACGCTCATCTACTGCCTGATCCAGCACTCTTCGCAGGGCACGCTCCAGAAAGAAAACAAATGGTATGATGTCGCTGATGGTGCCTTCGGTGCGACTGACAAAGTTTGTCACCTCCTCAAAAGGACGCATGAGCCTACAAGCATTGCGCATGAGTGTCCAGTAATTTGGCAAAAATATCCCCAGCTCCCCAGAGGCTGTCCTAGCACCCCGGTCATACAAATACTCATTAACAGCTTTTTATTGTTGGAGCAGGCGGTCAAACATTAGGAGTGTTGAATTCCACCGTGTCGGGCTGTCGCAAATCAAGCGCCTCACTGGCAGGTTGTTTCAACGCTGGATATCAGACAAGTGCGCCATGGCCATGTAGGAACGCCTGAAATGGCCACACACCTTCCTGGCCTGCTTCAGGACGTCCTGTAAGCCTGGGTACTTATGGACAAATCATTGTACAATCAGATTACACACATGTGCCATGCACGGCACATGTGTCAACTTGCCCAATTTCAATGCCGCCACCAAATTACTTCCATTGTCAGAAACAACCTTGCCAATCTCCAGTTGGTGCGGAGTCAGCCACTGATCCACCTGTGCGTTCAGGGTGGTCAGGAGTGCCGGTGCGGTGTGACTCTCCGCTTTCAGGCAAGTCAACCCCAAGACGGCATGACACTGCCGTACCCGGGATGTAGCATAGTACCTGGGGAGCTGGGGGGGTGCCATAGATGTGGAGCAAGACGCAGAAGTTGAAGAGGACTCAGCCGAGGAAGAGGTTATGGAAGAGGATGGAGTAGGAGGAGTAGAGGAGGTAGCAGCAGGCCTGCCTCCAAGTCGTGGCGGTGTCACCAACTCTTCTGCAGAGCCACGCATTCCATGCTTGTCAGAAGTCAGCAGGTTTACCCAATGCGCAGTGTAGGTGATATACCTGCCCTGACCATGCGTTGCATACCAGCTATCCGTGGTCATATGGACCCTTGCCCCAACGCTGTGTGCCAGACATGCCATAACTTCCTTTCTCACAACAGAGTACAGGTTTGGGATTGCCTTTTGTGAAAAGAAATTTCTGCCAGGTACCTTCCACTGCGGTGTCCCAATAGATACAAATTTTTTGAAAGCATCAGACTCCACCAGCTTGTATGGTAAAAGCTGGCGGGCTAAGAGTTCAGACAAGCTGTCAGACGCCGGGCAAGGGGGTGACTTTGAGAAATTGGCTTCTTACGCTCAAACATGTCCTTGACAGACACCTGACTGTGGGCAGATGACCAGGAACTGCTACGTAAGAGAGACTGAGTGGAGGATGGTTGAGAGGGGGCAAGGAGGACAGCACTGGTTGACATGGCTGAAGATGCTGGAGCAGGAGGAGGAGGGCGGCTTTCACTTTGTGTGCTGCTTCTACTCGTGTGTTCTTCCCATCGGCCTTTGTGATGGGAGACCATGTGCCTTCGCAAAGCAGTTGTACCTAGGTGGCTGTTGGACTTCCCACGACTCAGTTTCTTTTGGCACAGGTTGCAAATGGCATCGCTGTTGTCAGAGGCAGACACACAAAAAAAATGCCACACTGCTGAGCTCTGTGATGACGGCATTCTGGTGGTGGCAACAGCATGCGTTGATGGTCGTCGGCGGGCTGTCTGGCTGACCCCTGGTGACGATGCATGCTGTCTGACTGTGCCACTAGCTCCTTGAGACGACCTCCCCGTGCTTCCAAATCGTCTCCTCCTCCTCCTCCTCTCTGTCTCCCCATCTGAACTTTCCCCCTCTTCTTCTTCTCTTCTAGCAGGCATCCACGTGACATCCACCGACACATCATCATTAACCGCTTCACTTGTATCTGAAACATCAAGATAGGAAGCAGCAGCGGGTTCAACATCACCATCATCATCACACCGTACCTCCATGTCGGTAATGCTGCCTGACTGAGACTGATCACTATTATCTACATCCTCTGTCAATGATGGTTGCGCATCACTCATTTCTTCAAAATGATGTGTCAATAACTCCTGTGACAGATCAAGTGAAGCGGCTGTGGTGCTAGTGTTGGTGGTGGCGACAGGCGGTGGAGTGTCACTGGTCACTTGAGACCTGCCCAAAGCACAGCTGGACTTAGATGGTGCGTCAAGGTTAGGAGGACTAGCAGCGGAAGCTGAAGAAGATTGGGTTTCCTGTGTTAGCCATTCAACTAGGTCCTCCTCAGAAGTTTTTGCATCCCCCCTGGCACCCGGCGTCTGAACAATGTGCATATTTGTAGGGTCTAAAGGAATCACAGCACCACGACCACGGAACCTGCGGGGTGGCCTACCTCTGCCTGTCATTTTTTTTTAAATGGACACTAACAATACTATTACACCAATTGAGTGGTGGCACTGTGAAAGTGGGCACAGTATACGCTGTGAGACTGACAACAACAAAAAAGACAGATGTTTTAAAAATCACAAATTGTTAATTTTTTTAAATATTACTAGTACTGTGGCAACAAATATGATTGTTTGGCACTATTTGGCAAATGAGCCTGTCTGGCACACACGCTGGGAGAAAGGAAACTGCAATTCAATGGCACTAGGAGACTGAAGAATCACAGTCAAAACAGTTATGATTAACAAAAATTCCAATCCTGTTACAATAAATATGAGTGGTGGCACTAATTGGCTAGTTGGGACTGGCACATAGGCAGGCAGGCAGGATGAAAATGCAATTCAAGGGCACTAGTAGACTGCAGATTGACAGTCAAAACAGTGTTGAATGACAAATTTTGCAATACTGTTAAAAGAAATATGATTGCTAGCACTAATTGGATAGTTGGGCCTGGCACACAGGCTGGCAGGCAGTAGAAAAGTGCAATTCAATGGCACAAGCAAAATGAGGATTAAGATCAACCATCAAGATTTTTTTAATTTAAATTAGTAACTATACTGTGACAACAATTAGGATTAATGTAAATAGTTGGCAAGACGGCCTGGCACAAAAGGATGGCAGGCAGGAGGGAGATGCAATTCAAGGACACTAGGAGACTGATTAATGACAGTCAAAACAGTGATGATTGACAATTTTTGCAATACTGTTAAAAGAAATATGATTGCTGACAACAATTGGCTAGGTGGGCCTGGCTCACAGCAGGCTGCAAGGCAGGATGAAAGTGCTATTCAATGGCATCAGCAAACTGAGGTTTCAAATCACAGTAACTATTACCAAAAATTTTAATTTTTAATTATTAGAATACTGTCACAACAAATATGATTGATGTAAATATTTTTTAAGTAGGCCTGGCACACAGGCTTGGAAGGCTGTAGAAAACTGCAATTCAAAGGCACGAGCAAACTGAGCTTTAAGATCATCAACAATAAAGATTTTTTTAATTTTAATTAGTAACTATACTGTGACAAAAAATTAGGATTGGTGTAAATAGTTGGCAAGACGGCCTGGCACAAAAGGATGGCAGGCAGGAGGGAGATGCAATTCAAGGACACTAGGAGACTGATTACTGACAGTCTAAACAGTGATGATTGACAATTTTTGCAATACTGTTAACAGAAATATGATTGCTGACAACAATTGGCTAGGTGGGGGCCTGGCTCACAGCAGGCTGCAAGGCAGGAGGAAAGTGCGTTTCAATGGCACCAGCAAACTGACGATTCAAATCACAGCAACTATTACCAAAAATTTTAATTTTTAACCTTTTAACGCCGTTATGCCGTTCCATTCCGTCATAATTACACTGGGCTTTAGAGCCGTTATGACGGAATAGAACGGCATAACGGTTTTCAGCTCCTGTGCCCCCTCCGATATTTTGTTTGTTGTGGATCCGGTTGGGGGATGTGCCTAGCACCTCTGGCACTCCCCCAGGATCCAATCAGCATGGAGGGGGTGTATCGATTGTCCCCTGTAACACTGTAGCAGCCAATGAGTGGAATCATTGGCTGTTACAAGTGTATCCGCTTCCTCTCTGCTCTCAGTGCGATCTGAGAGAGAGAGGAAGACAGTTTAGTGTTGGTGTGTGCTGTAGAAAGCGGAGAGGGAGAAAAAAATATAGTTACAAACAAAATATATATATTTTTGCTGCTGATCACAGAGCTGCTACTGTGATCAGCCTAATATAACTTGGTTATCCAGTTAGGGCTTTGATCAGTGTTGATCAAAAGCGTTGGGGGTTTATTTGTGGGGGTTACAAATATATATATATATATATTGTTTTTGCTGCTGATCACTGAGCTGCTACTGTGATCAGCCTAATATCACAGTGATCAGCCTGTCAGGGCTTTGATCAGTGCCCAAAAGTTTATTTGTGGGGATCTTTAGTTATTATTAACCCCTTCCCTGCTGTTCCCAATCACTACCCTTCCCAGTTCCTTTTTTTTTTTAGTTTATAAAAAAAAAAAAATTATATATATATATATATATATAAAGAAAAAATCATAATTTAAAAAAAAAAAAATAGGGAATAGGGTGGGTGGGAATAGGTGGGTGGTAATTGGGAGGTGGTAATTGGGGTGGTTTAGTGGGATTTTGGGGAAGGTGAAGTGGTAATTGGTGGTGGTGAAGTGGTAATTTGTACTGAAAAAAATCCCTTATGGCACGCTATTCAGCAGAAGAGGCTTATGCCATTCTTGCCGCAGATTCAGGGAGTGAAACCCTCTCTGCTCTGTCTGACAGCGCAACCCTTACGGCATCAGATATAGAGCCCCTGAGTGATACATCTGATGCTGGTGCTCCCTGCCCGCCACCTAAAAGGAGGCGTCGCACAAATGACCAAAATTGGATACCCCCAAATTTCACTGCCCCAGAAATGCCAGAATTTACTGAGACTCCTGGCATAACAAGTGATGTTCCAGTATGTGAGCCAATAAACTATATGTCACTGATTCTGACAGATGCTATGTTTGAGCATACAGTTGCTCAAACAAATTTATATGCCAGCCAGTATCTGTCCAAAAATCCCCAATCTCTGTATGTCAGAAAAAATAGCTGGCACCCCACTGACATACCAGAGATTAAAAAGTTTTGGGCCCTGACATTAATAATGGGGATTGTGAAGAAACCCAGCATTCGTTCATACTGGAGCCAGAACCCCATCCTGGCTACCCCTCTTTTTCCAGGGGTTATGAAGAGGGACAGATATGAACAATTGCTGCGGTTTCTCCATTTTAATGATAATACCAAGTGCCCCCCCAAAAATGACCCCCTGCATGACAGGTTATATAAACTAAGGCCCCTGATAAGCCACCTGTCCCAAAAATTTAAAGAAGTTTACATACCTGAGCAGGACATTTGCATTGATGAGTCCCTCATGAAATTTAAGGGGAGATTGCTTTTCAAGCAATATATACCATCCAAGAGGTCCCGCTATGGGGTAAAATTTTATAAGCTCTGTGAATGCAGTACTGGGTATACCTGGGCATTTCGCATCTACCAGGGAAAGGATAGCCACTTGGATCCACCTGGCTGCCCAGATTCAGTTGGCACAAGTGGGAAAATTGTGTGGGATCTCCTACTACCCCTGCTAAATAAAGGGTACCATTTGTGGCTCGATAATTTTTACACCAGCACAGAGCTATTAAAATTTTTGTTTTATTTTGAAACCGTGGCCTGTGGCACAACAAGAAAAAATCGCAAAGGTTTCCCCCAGAAGCTGACATATGGAAAAAAAAGTAGGGGCACAACGTCAGCTTTATGCCACAATGAGCTACTGGCCCTTCGGTACACTGATAAAAAAGATGTGTACATGCTCTCCACAATGCACGATGAAGCTACAGTGCCAGTGTCTGTGAAGGGAAGATCTGCACAGATCCGAAAGCCAAAGTGCATTGTGGAGTACAACAAAAACATGGGGGGGGGGGGGTAGATTTAGCTGACCGGTGCCTGCAGCCATATCTAATTCAAAGAAAAACTAGAACTTGGTACAAAAAAGTAGCCTTTTATATTATGCAGATCGCAGTATATAATGCATATGTGCTGTACAAAAAAACAGGCACAGGGAAAACTTATACTTTTTTGGAATTTGTGTTAAATGTAACATCTGATATTTTGTTTAACCAGACCCCTAATCCTCCCACTGTTCAATCTGAAAATGTTGAGCGACTATGTGGCAGGCATTTTCCCACTAGGATCCCCCCCACTGCCTGCAAATTAACACCCCAGAAAAGATGCAGAGTCTGCTATAAAAAAGGAGGGAGGAGGGATTCTAGTTACCATTGCCCTGACTGCCCCTCTCAACCTGGCCTCTGTATCACTGATTGCTTTCGAATATATCACACAGAGTTAAACTTTTAATTTGAAAGCAATCTGTATGTGTTCCTAATTTATTTTATTTTATTATTCTGTATTCCTAACTTCATAAATCCCCTGACCTTGTCCTGTCCCTTTATATGTTAAGCCCATCCACTCTAAGGCCATTATAAGTTATACAAAACAACTAAAATACTCCTTTTAGAATATCCTGAGTTATCTACTTTTGCAAATGGTATGTCATGAGGGGGGTAATTTTCATTCCTGGGCTGCCATACTGTCTCAAAGGCAACATAGGGCCAGAAAATCAATGTGCCAAATTTCTATGCAGACCCTATATTGGGCCCTGTAACTTCCTAAAACCACATAAAACCTGTGCATAGGGGGTATTGTTGCACTCATGGGAGATCACTGAACACAGATATGGGTGTATTATAGCAGTAAAAAATATAATGATGTTGATCTAAATAGAAAACATGCAAAGTATGTGTGAAAAAAGCAAATAAAAAAATATGACCACTAAATTTGACCAGGTTTTGTGACTAAGTGGCTACAAAAAAAGACTAAACATAGTCCTTTTTTAATACCCTGGGTTGTCTACTTTTGCAAATGGTATGCCATGGTGGGGTAATTTTCATTCCTGCGCTGCCATACTGTCTCAAAGGCAACAAAGGTCCATAAAATCAATGTGCCCAATTTCCATGCAAATTGGCAGACCCTATATTGGGCGCTGTAACTTCCTAAAACCACATAAAACCTGTACATAGGGGGTATTGTTGTACTCATGGGACATCGCTGAACACAAAGATGGGTGTATTATAGCAGTAAAACATAAAAGGATGATATAAACAGCAAAAAGGCAGTGTTTTTGTGATAAACTAAAACTGAAATATGAACATTACCTTTGGCCAGATGTTGTGACTAAGTGGCTACAAACAAAGACTAAACATAGTCCTTTTTCAATACCCTGGGTTGTGTACTTTTATAAATGGTATGCCACGATGGGGTAATTTTCATTCCTGGGCTGCTATAATGTCTCAAAGAGGACAAAGGCCCATAAAATGAATGTGCCAATTTTCTATGTAAATGGGCAGATCCCATATTTGGCCCTGTAACATCTGTAAACCCCATAAAACCTGTACATGGGGGGTACTGTTTTACTCTTAGGACATTGACAAACACAAATATGTGTGTTTTATAGCAGCAAAACATAAAAGGTTGATGACAGAAACAGCCAAAGGGCAGTGTTTGTGCAAAAAACGCATACAAAAAAAGGAGCACTACATTTGGCCAGGTGTTGTGACTAAGGGTCTTAACAAAAAGATGTGACATGGGCCTTTTGGAATACCCTAGGGTGTCTTCTTTTGAAAATGGTATGCCATGATGGGGTAATTTTCATTCCT
The DNA here is from genome assembly GCF_027579735.1 of Bombina bombina. Lineage (NCBI taxonomy): Eukaryota > Metazoa > Chordata > Amphibia > Anura > Bombinatoridae > Bombina > Bombina bombina. The sequence goes on from NC_069504.1 coordinate 830,506,407, forward strand.
GGGCTGCTATAATGTCTCAAAGAGGACATGGCACAGAAAATTAAGGTGCCAAATTTCCATGCATAAAAACTGAAATGGGCAGACCCCATAGTTGGCCCTGTAACTTCTGTAAACCCCATAAAACCTGTACATGGGGGGTACTGTTTTACTCGTAGGACCTTGACAAACACTAATATGTGTGTTTTATAGCAGCAAAACATAAAAGGTTGATGACAGAGACAGCCAAAGTGCAGTGTTTGTGCAAAAAACGCATGCAAAAAAAATGACCATTACATTTGGCCAGGTGTTGTGACTAAGGGGCTTCACAAAAATATGTGACATGGACCTTTTGGAATACCCTAGGGTGTCTTCTTTTGAAAATGGTATGCCATGATGGGGTAATTTTCATTCCTGGGCTGCTATAATGTCTCAATGAGGACATAGGCACAGAAAATTAAGGTGCCAAATTTCCATGCATAAAAACTGAAATGGGCAGACCCCATATTTGGCCCTGTAACTTCTGTAAATCCAATAAAACCTGTACATGGGGGGTACTGTTTTACTCGTAGGACCTTGACAAACACTAATATGTGTGTTTTATAGCAGCAAAACATAAAAGGTTGATGACAGAGACAGCCAAAGTCCAGTGTTTGTGCAAAAAACGCATGCAAAAAAAATCACCATTACATTTGGCCAGGTGTTGTGACTAAGGGGCTTCACAAAAATATGTGACATCCTTTTGAAATACCCTAGGGTGTCTTCTTTTGAAAATGGTATGCCATGATGGGGTAATTTTCATTCCTGGGCTGCTATAACGTCTTAAAGAGGACATAGGCACAGAAAATTAAGGTGCCAAATTTCCATGCATAAAAACTGAAATGGGCAGACCCCATATTTGGCCCTGTAACTTCTGTAAACCCCATAAAACCTGTACATGGGGGGTACTTTTTTACTCGTAGTACCTTGACAAACACTAATATGTGTGTTTTATAGCAGCAAAACATAAAAGGTTGATGACAGAGACAGCCAAAGTGCAGTGTTTGTGCAAAAAACGCATGCAAAAAAAATCACCATTACATTTGGCCAGGTGTTGTGACTAAGGGGCTTCACAAAAAGATGTGACATGGGCCTTTTGGAATACCCTAGGGTGTCTTCTTTTGAAAATGGTATGCCATGATGGGGTAATTTTCATTCCTGGGCTGCTATAACGTCTTAAAGAGGACATAGGCACAGAAAATTAAGGTGCCAAATCTCCATGCATAAAAACTGAAATGGGCAGACCCCATATTTGGCCCTGTAACTTCTGTAAACCCCATAAAACCTGTACATGGGGGGTACTGTTTTACTCGTAGGACCTTGACAAACACTAATATATGTGTTTTATAGCAGCAAAACATAAAAGGTTGATGACAGAGACAGCCAAAGTGCAGTGTTTGTGCAAAAAACGCATGCAAAAAAAATGACCATTACATTTGGCCAGGTGTTGTGACTAAGGGGCTTCACAAAAATATGTGACATGGACCTTTTGGAATACCCTAGGGTGTCTTCTTTTGAAAATGGTATGCCATGATGGGGTAATTTTCATTCCTGGGCTGCTATAATGTCTCAATGAGGACATAGGCACAGAAAATTAAGGTGCCAAATTTCCATGCATAAAAACTGAAATGGGCAGACCCCATATTTGGCCCTGTAACTTCTGTAAATCCCATAAAACCTGTACATGGGGGGTACTGTTTTACTCGTAGGACCTTGAAAAACACTAATATGTGTGTTTTATAGCAGCAAAACATAAAAGGTTGATGACAGAGACAGCCAAAGTGCAGTGTTTGTGCAAAAAACGCATGCAAAAAAAATCACCATTACATTTGGCCAGGTGTTGTGTCTAAGGGGCTTCACAAAAATATGTGACATCCTTTTGAAATACCCTAGGGTGTCTTCTTTTGAAAATGGTATGCCATGATGGGGTAATTTTCATTCCTGGGCTGCTATAACGTCTTAAAGAGGACATAGGCACAGAAAATTAAGGTGCCAAATTTCCATGCATAAAAACTGAAATGGGCAGACCCCATATTTGGCCCTGTAACTTCTGTAAACCCCATAAAACCTGTACATGGGGGGTACTTTTTTACTCGTAGGACCTTGACAAACACTAATATGTGTGTTTTATAGCAGCAAAACATAAAAGGTTGATGACAGAGACAGCCAAAGTGCAGTGTTTGTGCAAAAAACGCATGCAAAAAAAATCACCATTACATTTGGCCAGGTGTTGTGACTAAGGGGCTTCACAAAAAGATGTGACATGGGCCTTTTGGAATACCCTAGGGTGTCTTCTTTTGAAAATGGTATGCCATGATGGGGTAATTTTCATTCCTGGGCTGCTATAACGTCTTAAAGAGGACATAGGCACAGAAAATAAAGGTGCCAAATCTCCATGCATAAAAACTGAAATGGGCAGACCCCATATTTGGCCCTGTAACTTCTGTAAACCCCATAAAACCTGTACATGGGGGGTACTGTTTTACTCGTAGGACCTTGAAAAACACTAATATGTGTGTTTTATAGCAGCAAAACATAAAAGGTTGATGACAGAGACAGCCAAAGGGCAGTGTTTGTGCAAAAAACGCATGCAAAAAAAATCACCATTACATTTGGCCAGGTGTTGTGACTAAGGGGCTTCACAAAAAGATGTGACATGGGCCTTTTGGAATACCCTAGGGTGTCTTCTTTTGAAAATGGTATGCCATGATGGGGTAATTTTCATTCCTGGGCTGCTATAATGTCTCAAAGTGGACATAGGCACAGAAAATTAAGGTGCCAAATTTCCATGCATAAAAACTGAAATGGGCAGACCCCATATTTGGCCCTGTAACTTCTGTAAACCCCATAAAACCTGTACATGGGGGGTACTGTTTTACTTGTAGGACCTTGACAAACACTAATATGTGTGTTTTATAGCAGTAAAACATAAAAGCTTGATGACATAAACAGCCAAAGTGCAGTGTTTGTGAAAAAAACGCATTAAAAATAAATGAGCACTACATTTGGCCAGATGTTATGCCTAAGGGGCTTCACAAAAAGATGTGAAATGGCCTTTTTGGAATACCCTAGGGTGTCTTCTTTTGAAAATGGTATGCCATGATGGGGTAATTTTCATTCCTGGGCTGCTATAATGTCTCAAAGAGGACATAGGCGCAGAAAATTAAGGTGCCAAATTTCCATGCATAAAGACTGAAATGGGCAGACCCCATATTTGGCCCAGTAACTCCTGTAAACCCCGTGAAACCTGTACATGGGGGGTACTGTTGTACTCGTAGGACATTGACAAACACAAATATGTGTGTTTTATAGCAGTAAAACATAAAAGCTTGATGACAGAAACAGCCAAAGTGCAGTGTTTGTGTAAAAAACGCATACAACAAAAATGACCACTACATTTGGCCAGGTGTTGTGACTAAGGGGCTTCACAAAAAGACGTGACATGGCCCTTTTGGAATACCCTAGGGTGTCTACTTTTGTAAATGGTATGCCATGATGGGGTCATTTTCATTCCTGGGCTGCTATAATGTATGAAAGGCAACTTAAGCCCAGAAAATGAATGTGCCAGATTTCTATGTAAATGGGTAGGCCGTATGTTGGGCCTTGTAAATTCCAGAAAACTCAGAAAACCTGTACATGGGGGATATCGTTATACTCATGGGACATCGCTTAACACAAGTATGGGTGTTTTATTGCAGTAACATATATCAGGATGATGATATTCACAATAAAATCATTTGGAAAGCTTCAAATTTCTTAATTTCTCACACTTACTTTGATTTTTTTTATATAAAATTATAGTTGAGAAATAAATCTTTTATGCCAAAAGAAAGCCCTATCTGTCCTCTAAAAAACAATATATAATTAGTGTGGGTGCACTTAATGTGAAAGGGGTAAATTATGGTTGAAAAGACATATAGCTGAAATTCAAGGTTTCGTTTACGTTCAGAACTTGAACAATTGCCTATGTCATGAAAGGGTTAATTATTAGAATACTGTCACAACAAATATGATTGGTGTAAATATTTTTTAAGTAGGCCTGGCACACAGGCTTGGAAGGCTGTAGAAAAGTGCAATTCAAAGGCACGAGCAAACTGAGAGTTAAGATCAACACTAAAAAAATTTTTTATTTAAATTAATAACTATACTGTCTGACTGTGACAACAATTATGATTGGTGTAAATAGTTGGCTAGACGGCCTGGCACAAAAGGCTGGCAGTGGCAGGCAGGAGGTAAATGAAATTCAATGGCCCTAGGAGACTGAATATTTGCAGTCCAAAAAATTATGGTTTTTTTTTTTTTTATTACTGTTACAAGAATTGTGATTGGTGCCACTAATTGGCTACTTGGGCCTGGCAGACAGGCTGGCAGATATGAGTCGTGGATGGTAGGTAGGGCAGTAATTTAACACAGTATGCTGTGTAAGTGAAAAAAACACAGGACTGATAGAAAATTAAGTTACATTACACTAGCAAAATATTTTAAAATTTTAGATTTTAATATTAAAATTATGTTAAGAAGTGCAATGCACATATGACTCTATGAGTGGTTGCACTGGCTGGCTGCTACGTAGGGCAGCAATTATAACAACAGTATGCTGTGTAAGTCAGATAGACAGTTAGACACAGGCCTGATAGAAAATACAATTAGATTACACTAGCATAATGATTTAAAGACTTTTTTTTGGAAATTTTAAGAAAAAGGTTAAGCACATACATATGAGTCGTGGCTGATAGCCTTGGAAGGGCAGCTATTAAAAACAGTAGGCTATGTATGTCGGATACACACACACCTGATAGAAAATACTATTAGATTACACTAGAAAAATGATTGAAATTATTTTTTGGGGGGGGAAATTAAAAAAAGGTTAAACACATATGAGTCGTGGCTCATAGACTAGGGAGGGCAGCAAGTAAACACAGTAGGCTCTCTATGTCAGCAAAACAATTAGATAGAAAATTAGATTTGATTACACTAGCAAACAAATTTAAACTTTTTTTTTTTTATATTAAAATTAAGGTGAAAGAAAAATAGATATGAGTGCTGGGTGGCTGCCTGGCACAGACCAATTAACCAAAAGACTGAAAAAAAAAAGAGGTATATTAATGCTGAGTGAGCCTGACAGACACAGGCATGATAGTAAATGTAATTAGATTACACTAGAAAAATATTTTTTTGTGTTTTTTTTTTAAATTAAAAATAATGTTATAAACGGATATTAACACTGCTGGCTGCTGGCTGGCACAGAGCAATGAACCAGAGTATATGCTGTGTGACACTGGCCTGATAGAAAATGAAAAAAAATTACACTAGAAAAATAATTATATTTTTGGGTTAGTTAAATTTAAACTAATGTTGTTAGGGAGATATCAGTGGTGGCAGTAGTCACAGCATATGCTGTGAGCCTTAAACACACAGCTGAAAGGCAGGCAAATGCTAATAAAAAAAAAAAAAAAAAAACGGCACGAAATATAGCCCTAAAAAGGGCTTTTTGGGGTGCTGTGCTTGCAGCAGAGATGAGTGGAGTCCTTCTGGACTGTAAATACACTAGCCTAGCTATGTTTTTCCTATTAATGTCAGGAGCAAAAACACAACACGTCCTCTCATTAAAAAAGCAAGGTCGTTATGAGTCTAAAATGGCGGATTCCGAGTAGCTGGGAGTGTCTGTGAGGGAGTGTCTGATGTTGATTGGCTCTAATGTGTCAGGCGGCTGTGACATAAAGGGTCAAAGTTTCCACAATGATGACACATAGGGGCGGATCGAACATCGCCATGTGTTCGCCCACAAACGCGAACGCGAACAACCTATGTTCGCTGTGAACCGTTCGCGGGCGAACAGTTCTGGACATCACTAATAATGTGTTCATAATGTATTTTTAATATAGTACAGGGTAAGTTGAATTTTCAAATTACTCTTTTTGTTTGTTTTCTTTGAAATTTCCATATTGTCCCAAATTTTTCGGAATTGGGGTTGCATATAGACATTCATTAAGCTTCTTTATGGGCACTTTTAAACAGTTCCTTCACTACTTCCCTTGTTTGCGTGTTTTATACGTGCTTAGTTTTTCATGCATCAGTCTGTTTTCGCACACTGGATTTGTGCACGTTTTGAGGGTTGGATTCTGTTGTTAGGTTAGCGCACGTCTGCGCGTTAATGTATGCACGTAGGGTTAGTGAATGTTTTCTCAGTTATGCGCGCATCAGGTTTTTGGCACGCTCTTTACCTTTTTGACAGTCAGTTGTTTGGTGCGCGTTCTACAGTAATGTTTGCTCTTTTACTCAGTTCAGCTTAGTGCGCTTTGCCTCTGTAAAACTGCTTAGGCGGGGTTATATGGTTTCCATTCCTCAAGAGCTTTCTTAAGGGGTTTTATAGTGTTTATTGTATTGCTTTGCTATAATGGAGCAGAATTCTGTACCTAAATTAATAAAACCCTAGAAACTGAGTCTCCTGAACACCTTTCTAAAATTATTAGGTGTGCCTATTGTAAAAAAGCTGAAGTGCCTTCTTCAGCTCGCTTATGTGGTTCATGTTTAGATTTGTTGATGCATACAGACCAATCTAATGCTGTTTCTTTGGGTACTAATGCACCTACTCTTTGGTTATTACAGGTTAATGCAGATCTGGTGCCTCCTGCTATGAAGTCTTTCATCAAGGCTGCTGTCTCTGAAGATTTGACTGCTCTTCCGCATTAAAATAAGAGTAAAATGTCAGTTTAGATTTTACCTTCTACAAGAGCCTAGATCCCAGGGATACTGTTTTATCTTCAGATGGTGAAGTTTTCTCTGGGGATGAGGATTCCTCATCTGAAGGGGGACTTGATATTTTCTCTTTTTTATTTAAAGTTGAACATATTTATTCTATTTTAAAAGAGGTCTTAGTCACTTTAAAGATTAAAGATCCTTAATCTTCTGATGATTAACCTTATATTAATTTAAATTCATTTTTTAGTACTGTTGTTAATCTCTCTGAGGTTTTCCCTGTGTCTGATGCTGTCTCTGACATGGTTGCTAGAGAACGGTCTAAACCAGGTCTATTTTTTTTTTTATAATCCTTTATTAGTTTATTAACATAACAATACCATTTTTTTTAAAAAAAAGATACAATATAAATAGAATGATATTTTTCACAGTGTAGTTAGGTCTGCATGGTTTTAACACATTACTATACAATCATATTCATAATGCTTGTTAGATACGTTGATAAATAAATAATGAGCAGATAGACAGATATGGAGCAGGGGTTATTCTCGAGTCTACTCTGTTGGTGGGGAGTCAAATGAGCTCTCAGCTTATATTTTACTAGCTCTTCCTGTTCTCCCAGAGTCCCGTTAGATTATATAGTGTCATGTTGAATTGGGTTGCTTTTTATACTAACCCTTCATATATTTGATTTTGCGTTTCCCTATTAAAGGTTTTTATATAATAATCCCATTTATTTAGGAATGCCACCTTTCTGCTGTTTGTATCTCCCAATGCGTCATACTTTTCTATTACAAATTGCTGCCAAACTTTGTTCTTAAGAGTGGCAATCCCCGGGGCTTCTTTCTCTATCCATAATTTAGCAATTAAGTTCCTTGCTAATAATATCACCATAGCTATGTATAATTGAAATTTCCTCTTCTCGAAACTGGGGTTTTATAAAAGAAAAATTGTTTGTTTATCTACTTTATAGTCGATGCCAATTGTTTTCGAGATCCAAAATGCTATCTGATTCCAATATTGGATAATCTTTGGGCAGTTCCAAAACCAGGTCTATTTTTTAATCCTTCTGCAAGGTTTAAAAAGTTATATCCTTTACCTGCTGCTAATCTAGAGTTTTGGGAAACAGTTCCCCATCAAGTAGCTCTGGTAGGGGCAGATTAAACCTCTTTCAGGAGGCTTGGTTTCAGTCTGTTCAAGATCCCTGAGTTCAGAATATTGTTTCTCAGGGATATTGAATTGGATTCAGAATAAGGCCTCACAGGGGAAGGTTTTTCCTTTCCATTGTTCCAAGGAATCCTGTGAAAGCTCAAACTTTTCTACAATCTGTCTCAGATTTGGAAGATATGGGAGTGCTTGTTCCAGTTCCTTTGCAGGAACAAGGAATGGGATTTTATTCAAGTCTCTTCATTGTTCTAAAGAAGAAATATACTTTCAGGCCAGTTCTGGATCTAAAGACTCGGAACAAGCTTGTATGGATTCCATCTTTCAGAATGGAAACTGTCAGGACTTTTCTGCCTTTTGTTCAGCAAGGTCAGTTTATGTCCACAATAGAATGCTTACCTTCATATTCCAATTCACCCAGAACATTACCAGTTTTTGAGATTTGCTTTTCTGGACAAGCATTTTCAATTTGTTGCTCTTCCATTTGGTCTGGCTACAGCTCCAATCATTTTTACCAAGCTTTTGGGTGCCTTTTTCTCTGTAATCCGAGTTAAGGGTATTGTAGTGTTTATTTACCTGGATGATATCTTGGTACTAGCTCCGTATTTTTCCTTTAGCAGAATTTCACACTAGTCAACTATTGTTGTTTCTTCAAAGACATAGTTGGAGGATCAATTTGCCAAAGGGTTCTTTGATTCCTCAGACAGAGGTTACTTTCCTAGGTTTAAAAATAGACTCAGTGTCCATGAGTCTTTCTCTAACAGAGTAAAGATGGATACAATTTGTGTCAGCTTGTCTGAACCTTCAGTCTCTTTCATTTCCTTCAGTGGCTCTGTGTATGGAAGTGCTAGGTTTCATGATTGCAGCTTCAGATGCAATTCCATTTGCTTGATTTCACATGAGACCTATTCAGCTTTGTATGTTGTGTCAAAGGTGCAGGGATTATACTCAGCTATCTGAAAAATTATTCTTAGATTCCAGTAAAAGTCAGTCTCTGACATGGTGGCTGAACCATCAGTTTATTATTCAGGGGGCTTCTTTTGCTCATCCTACCTGGTCTATTATCACCACAGATGCAAGTCTTTCAGGTTGGGGAGCTGTTTGGGGGTCTCTGACAGCGCAGGGGGTTTGGGTTCCTCGGAAGGCGAGGTTACCAATCAATATTCTAGAACTACGTGCAATTTTCATGGCCCTTCAAGCTTGGCATATGTTGAAAAGGGAGTTTTATCTCCATTTCCAAAAAGACAGTGACACTACAGTAGCTTATGCCAACCATTCAGGGGGAACACACAGTTCCCTGGCTATTATGAAGGTATTTCGAATTCTCTCTTGGGCAGAAGTCAATTCTTGCCTTTTCTCTGTGATTCATATCCTAGGAAAGAAAAATTGGGAGGCAGACTTTCTCAGTCGTCAGTCTCTACATCCAAGGGAGTGGAATCTTCATCAGGATGTGTTCAATCAGAGTGTGGATCTTTAAGATCTACCAAAAGATTTTCATACAAACCTCTAGTTTGTTTGTTCTTTTCTCTGGGCCTAGGAAAGGTTAGAAGGCCTCTACTATTTAATTAGCCTCTTGATTGAAACTTTTGATTCTCAGAGCTTATTTGGATGAAGGTAAATCTCTGCCACAGCGGATTACGGCTCATTCTACTAGGTCAGTTGCCACTTCTTGGGCTTTCAAGAATGAGGCTTCAGCTGATCAAATTTGCAAGGCAGCTACTTGGTCTTATTTGCATACTTCCACCATTTTTACGTTTTTGCTTCCTCTGAAGCAGCCTTTGGTAGAAAGGTCCCTTTTGGGGGGTGAGTTTTTTTTTTTGTTTTTGTTTTTTTTAAATAGAAACATTTTCAACAATAGGTGCATACGGAATATTGGCTAGGGGAACGATATCTTATACCTATAAAATTTTACTTTCAATTGAACTTTGATATAGGTAGTCCAAAAGAGTTGGTTTTGCTGACCTTATTTTGTGACAAGATGTTCTGTATTTTAATTTTTCTTTAATACCTTCAGATGCTGTTAATCGATTCTATGTTCTGTTTGGTTTTGCATTATTGCATCAATGTACCTTTTGTTTGTCAATAAAAATATATATATAAAAAAGAAAGGTCCCTCAGGCAGTTGACTCACTTTTATGGTAATGCCTGTTTTTAGTGCATTATATATATAAAAAAAGAAATACTTTGGGGTTGTAAATTTATTTTCTAAGTGCAAAAGTTGTTTTTTTTTTAAATCCCTTCATGTTATTACTCGTGGACTTTCACAGTTTGGGCATTACTTCCCATGAGTAATGGATAGTGGACTCTTACCGCTTGTATGAAAGAAAACATCATTTATGCTTACCTGATAAATTAATTTATTTAATGGTGGTGAGAGTCCACAAGCCCGCACACTTTGTATTTTCTTAGAGTTAATTTTTTTGAGCACATCTTTTTTTCCCCTGATCTTTTTATGTCTCAATCCTTTTTTCTTACCACACATGCTAGGCTATACGTTATATATATAAGAAATTTGAAATACACATTTCTATGACCTGAAGGTCAAGGATCATAAAAGTGTTTTACAACAGGTACATAAAGGATAATATATGCAGGCCAAACTGTTTTTATTTACTGTCAGATTCTTTGCTTCATAATAGACATTCTTCCTGAAGGTTGTAATGCTTTTTATGACCTCGGCAATGTCTCTGTGAATCTCTTCTTTTACGAAGAGTGATGTATAATCAGTATGCAAAGTCAACTGGCCCCTAGAGTCACTAACTCAACTCTTATTTCTTCTGTGGTTGGGGAAATGCCCACTGGACAAGTTTAGTGTATCTTCAATAGCACTGTAGATTCTAGGTAATTTAAATCTTCCTTTCTTTAATTGCTCCATTAAAGCCCTTGGTACTTCAAGATGTTACCTTCTTTCTGTATCATGTGGTTAATTAGAGGGGATATAAATGAAACCCTGTGATGGGTCTGACAATCCAACAGACGCCTAATTAAACTATTTGATGTCCTTCTCTCTGAGAATGAGCTTGGGTAATTTACAAAGTAATAGGTGACTGTTGTTAACACAGAATTGCAGCCAGGACGTGAGTGGATATACCTAATAGTTCTCCTTACAGCTGCAAAACTTTAGTTAAAAAAGACAGAATTTTTAGTTAAAAAGACAGAAATGCCAGCTTCATTTTTAACTTTATAAACGTATCCAACACTCTATAGTCTTATAGTTATTTTTAGGAGAGAAATGCATTTATTTTACAGCTTCATTAGACAAAAGTAATGTGTTGCCCCTGGAATCTTGTAAGGAGATTTTTTTTCTATTATGCTGTGTGCAAAAATTAGAGTAAAACCAGAAGAGATTCCAACGAATATTATAAAATCGCAAACAGGTAAGAATATATACACTATATATATATATATATATATATATATATATATATATATATATACAAAACACGGAAGGGAACTGCACTCTCATACCGGACCGGGTACGCATCCTATGACCCTGCAACATGCTCAGCCCTGGGTGCCACTGGCACTCACAGGAAGCTGTGCTGTCCCCAGAGCCTCAAGCAGTTAACCCCAGACAGGTCTGGGTGCAAGAACCATAGGGAAAATTACAAAACAAATTAATACAACACACAGAGAAAACCCAGCACTCACTTACAAGCTCTCAGCTAAGATTTAAAAGCAAAACTGGAAAGGTTAGTCACCGCATCTGGCCAAATGGGACAAGCTCAGGTACCACGTCAAGGTCCTCTCCAATACCTGAGACCCTAAAACAGCCACACAATGCAAGCTTTCAAATCCAAACAAACTGAAAACAAAAAAAGGGTGCACAGGAATATGTAATCACCCTAGACATATACAAAACACGGAAGGGAACTGCACTCTCATACCGGACCGGGTACACATCCTATGACCCTGCAACATGCTCAGCCCTGGGTGCCACTGGCACTCACAGGAAGCTGTGCTGTCCCCAGAGCCACAAGCAGTTAACCCCAGACAGGTCTGGGTGCAAGAACCATAGGGAAAATTACAAAACAAATTAATACAACACACAGAGAAAACCCAGCACTCACTTACAAGCTCTCAGCTAAGATTTAAAAGCAAAACTGGAAAGGTTAGTCACCGCATCTGGCCAAATGGGACAAGCTCAGGTACCACGTCAAGGTCCTCTCCAATACCTGAGACCCTAAAACAGCCACACAATGCAAGCTTTCAAATCCAAACAAACTGAAAACAAAAAAAGGGTGCACAGGAATATGTAATCACCCTAGACATATACAAAACACGGAAGGGAACTGCACTCTCATACCGGACCGGGTACACATCCTATGACCCTGCAACATGCTCAGCCCTGGGTGCCACTGGCACTCACAGGAAGCTGTGCTGTCCCCAGAGCCACAAGCAGTTAACCCCAGACAGGTCTGGGTGCAAGAACCATAGGGAAAATTACAAAACAAATTAATACAACACACAGAGAAAACCCAGCACTCACTTACAAGCTCTCAGCTAAGATTTAAAAGCAAAACTGGAAAGGTTAGTCACCGCATCTGGCCAAATGGGACAAGCTCAGGTACCACGTCAAGGTCCTCTCCAATACCTGAGACCCTAAAACAGCCACACAATGCAAGCTTTCAAATCCAAACAAACTGAAAACAAAAAAAGGGTGCACAGGAATATGTAATCACCCTAGACATATACAAAACGCGGAAGGGAACTACACTCTCATACCGGACCGGGTAAACATCCTATGACCGTGCAACATGCTCAGCCCTGGGTGCCACTGGCACTCACAGGAAGCTGTGCTGTCCCCAGAGCCACAAGCAGTTAACCCCAGACAGGTCTGGGTGCAAGAACCATAGGGAAAATTACAAAACAAATTAATACAACACACAGAGAAAACTCAGCACTCACTTACAAGCTCTCAGCTAAGATTTAAAAGCAAAACTGGAAAGGTTAGTCACCGCATCTCAGCTCAGCTAACTCTAATTTGTTGCCTAATTTATATCTGTCCTTATTTGTTGTCAGCAGGAGAGAAAGATAAGGGAAAAACATAGGTTTAAACATGGCGGAGCCTAGTACTTTATAGAAACTAGAATACTTTATAGACTTTACACTAAATAACTAATATATTGATCACTCAGAATACTTAAAGGGGCAGTCTACTCCAGAATTGTTATTGTTTAAAAAGATAGATAATACCTTTATTACCCATTTCCCAGTTTTTCATAACCAACACGATTATATTAATATACTTTTAACCTCTGTGATAAGTAACTCCATGCGCGTGAGCACAATATTATCTATATGGCACACATGAAATAACACCCTCTAGCTGTGAAAAACTGTCAAATGCATCCATATAAGAGGCAGCCTTCAAGTGCTTAGAAATTAGCATATGAGCCTACCTAGGTTTAATTTTCAACTAAGAGATCAAAGCAAATTTGATGATAAAAGTAAATTGGAAAGCTGTTTAACATTACAAGACCTATCTGAATCATGAAAGTTTAATTTTGACTAGATTGTCCCTTTAAGGAAGTTTATTTAATGATTTTCTACAGAAAATCCCCATGAAGAGTTTTATAGATAAACATTTGACTACAGAATTCTGATTGATCCCATAATTGTAAAAAATACATCTACACATTATTCTAAACTAATCTTTGCTTTTTAATACATCATTCCGTCTAGCGTGTATTTACTGTTTGATATCCCTTTAAATTTAACCTGCTGTTTAGGTGTTCCTGTGCTGTGATGATGACATTCCCCATAGGAAATAAGGGGTTAACAAATTTCTAAGAAACGTATAATGTTGTCAAAATTAATTCAAACTGGAAAAAAACTCCAGAAACTAATTTTGGGTGAAACAAGAGATTTTTTATGACAAATAATTTAAACAATTATTTTTAATCTGTGCATTTGACTAATAAGTAATATATCTAAAATAATAATATCCATATTACATTGTTTATTGCAATATACCCCCATATTATAGTAAATATTATTTTAAAAACATTTTTAAAATTATTAATATTATTATTATTTAATATCCTTACAATTTACCAAGTGCCAGGCAGACATGATTCGCTGTAGCGAATCATGTCCGTCTGGCATCGCTAAATGCCAACAGCATACACTGTCGTCATTTTACATTGCAAAAGCATTTCTAGTGAAATGCTTGTGCAATGCAGCCCCCTGCACATTTGTGGCCAATACGCCACTAGCAGGGGTTGTCAATCATTCGGATCTTATCGGATCGGGATGATTGCAGTCCGCCACCTAAAAGGCGGAGAAGTTAAGGAGCAGCGGTCTTACAACCGCTGCTTCTTAACTTCATTTTCCGGCGAGCCAGAAACTTCGAGCAGATTCAGCAGCATCCGCTGCTTGTTAAATCCGGCCCCAAATCTTCCATGGACAGTTCTAGTTTTTGGTCTGCTGTTCCTTGAAGTAATTGACCATGGAGTCTGTCCTACTTTGCAAAATTCTGCTCATGAAATTGATGCCTGTGGTATGAGAACAAGATGTCATTGTTGGTTTTTACATTACAAAGGCCTAATATTATAATCATATATCTAATTTGGTGGACTGGCATCGGTAACTTTTCTGTAGGATACAGATTATACAGTATTTAATATTTTGTGCATATTGTGTGCAGTTCATATATCGTTTACTTTTTATTTTTCATAATCAGTTACCTTGATGTAAAAGTGTAAAATTATTTGTTCCCCAAAATCAATATGAGTTTCATTGATCAATTTTTTTAATTGAGTCTAAGCTAAGTTTTTGCCGTTTTTACTCACTTTTTTTAGGTCCGCAAATTCAACCAGTTGATGTATTTTTTTTCCCATGGTTTGGTCACGTTTTTTTCGGAGCCTATAGAAAATCTAGCCATTAGGCAGCCGTTAATCTATGTCATCCGCCTCATGGAGGATCTGCGCATGTGCTAAGTTTTTTTTTTTGGTCATTCAATCCAAGCGCACTCCAGTTTCGCGCATGCATATTTGTATTATTAATGGAAAAGACAAGTAGCCGATTAACGCATGCGCATTACTGACAGTAATCGCCGCTTTGCGCATGCACAGTTCAACTGATAATCGTGAACGCGCTTTGGAGACACGTATAGAGCGGGTGGGACCGCTCTATACGTCACTGAATAGAAGATAAGGAAATAGCAGTTGGGAGGAGTCAAGATCGTAACGGTAGGGAATTAGAAAAACCTTTTATTTCATAAATCTAAAACAAATTGTGGAAAAAAAGTTAGCAATTACCTTATTTAAATAATGACTAATTCATTAGTGTATTCAGCTAGTAAATACTTTACCTTCACTTTAAGATCTTAAGAATGCCCCCCTTGGGTTTTTGTTTTTATATTACAATTTTATATGTGCTTCTTCTATGTGTACATCCTTTTCAAATACATCTATGATCAGTTGTGAAGATCCATTTATACTCAAAAATATTTTTTTGTTAATTGATGTAGAATTTTCAAATACTTATTTATGTGTTTTGACTGTGGCACTGGAACAATTTAGATGTAAAAAGTTAGTATTTATCACTACTTGACCTACTTGTTTGTGTTATAATAATAAGGAATTATCTAGAACAATTTATATCTAGAATTTGTGACATTTTATCTCACCAAACCTATTTCTAGGCTACAGCTAAATATTCCCTTTGTGTATATTATAAAAAAGCTATTTTTCTTCCATCTTACGCATAATTGCTTTTTTACATACATTTTACAAACCTATTAAAACCTGTAGGCCTAGATTTGGAGTTTGGCGGTAGCCGTGAAAACCAGCGTTAGAGGCTCCTAACGCTGGTTTTAGGCTACCGCAGGTATTTGGAGTCATTAAAAAAAGGGTCTAACGCTCACTTTTCAGCCGCAACTTTTCCATACCGCAGATCCTCTTACGTCAATTGCGTATCCTATCTTTTCAATGGGATCTTTCTAACTCCAGTATTTAGAGTCGTGTCTGAAGTGAGCGTTAGAATTCTAACGACAAAACTCCAGCCGCAGAAAAAAGTCAGTAGTTAAGAGCTTTCTGGGCTAACGCCGGTTCATAAAGCTCTTAACTACTGTGCCCTAAAGTACACTAACACCCATAAACTACCTATGTACCCCTAAACTGAGGTCCCCCCACATCGCCGACACTCGATTAAATTTTTTTAACCCCTAATCTGCCGACCGCCACCTACGTTATACTTATGTAGTCCTAATCTGATGCCCCTAACACCGCCGACCCCTATATTATATTTATTAACCCCTAACCTGCCCCCCACAACGTCGCAGCCAGCTACCTACAATAATTAACCCCTAATCTGCCGACCGCAAAGAGCCGCCACCTACATTATAGCTATGTACCCCTAATCTGCTGCCCCTAACACCGCCGACCCCTATATTATATTTATTAACCCCTAATCTGCCACCCACAACGTCGCCGCTACCTACCTACACTTATTAACCCCTAATCTGCCGACCGCAAAGCGCCGCCACCTACGTTATCCTTATGTACCCCTAATCTTCTGCCCCTAACACCGCCGACCCCTATATTATATTTATTAACCCCTAACCTGCCCCCCACAACGTCGCCGCGAGCTACCTACAATAATTAACCCCTAATCTGCCGACCGGAGCTCACCGCTATTCTAATAAATTTTTTAACCCCTAAAGCTAATTCTAACCCTAACACCCCCCTAAGTTAAATATAATTTTATTCTAACGAAATAAATTAACTCTTATTAAATAACTTATTCCTATTTAAAACTAAATACTTACCTGTAAAATAAATCCTAATATAGCTACAATATAAATTATAATTACATTGTAGCTATTTTAGGATTAATATTTATTTTACAGGCAACTTTGTAATTATTTTAACCAGGTACAATAGCTATTAAATAGTTAAGAACTATTTAATAGTTACCTAGTTAAAATAAGTACAAAATTACCTGTAAAATAAATCCTAACCTAAGTTACAATTAAACCTAACACTATACTATCATTAAATTAATTAAATAAAATACCTACAATTACCTACAATTAAACCTAACACTACACTATCAATAAATTAATTAAATATAATACCTACAAATAACTACAATGAAATAAACTAACTAAAGTACAAAAAATAAAAAAGAACTAAGTTACAAAAAATAAAAAAATATTTACAAACATAAGAAAAATATTACAACAATTTTAAACTAATTACACCTACTCTAAGCCCCCTAATAAAATAACAAAGCCCCCCAAAATAAAAAAATGCCCTACCCTATTCTAAATTACTAAAGTTCAAAGCTCTTTTACCTTACCAGCCCTGAACAGGGCCCTTTGCGGGGCATGCCCCAAGAAGTTCAGCTCTTTTTCCTGTAAAAAAAACATACAATACCCCCCCCAACATTACAACCCACCACCCACATACCCCTAATCTAACCCAAACCCCCCTTAAATAAACTTAACACTAAGCCCCTTAAGATCTCCCTACCTTGAGTCGTCTTCACCCAGCCGAGCCAAATTCTTCATCCAAGCGGAGCAAGAAGAGGTCCTCCATCCGGTAGAAGTCTTCATCCAAGCGGTGCAGAAGAGGTCTTCCATCCGATTGAAGTCTTCATCCAAGCGGCATCTTCTATCGTCATCCATCCGGAGCGGCAGCATCCTGAAGACCTCCGACGACTGAACGACGAATGACGGTTCCTTTAAATGACGTCATCCAAGATGGCGTCCCTTGAATTCCGATTGGCTGATAGGATTCTATCAGCCAATCGGAATTAAGGTAGGAATATTCTGATTGGCTGATGGAATCAGCCAATCAGAATCAAGTTCAATCCGATTGGCTGATCCAATCAGCCAATCAGATTGAGCACGCATTCTATTGGCTGTTCCGATCAGCCAATAGAATGCGAGCTCAATCTGATTGGCTGATTGGATCAGCCAATCGGATTGAACTTGATTCTGATTGGCTGACTCCATCAGCCAATCAGAATATTCCTACCTTAATTCCGATTGGCTGATAGAATACTATCAGCCAATCGGAATTCGAGGGACGCCATCTTGGATGACGTCATTTAAAGGAACCGTCATTCGTCGTTCAGTCGTCGGCCAGGATGGATGTTCCGCGTCGGAGGTCTTCAAGATGCTGCCGCTCCGCTCCGGATGGATGACGATAGAAGATGCCGCTTGGATGAAGACTTCAATCAGATGGAAGACCTCTTCTGCACCGCTTGGATGAAGACTTCTACCGGATGGAGGACCTCTTCTTGCTCCGCTTGGATGAATAATTTGGCTCGGCTGGGTGAAGACGACTCAAGGTAGGGAGATCTTCAGGGGCTTAGTGTTAGGTTTATTTAAGGGGGGTTTGGGTTAGATTAGGGGTATGTGGGTGGTGGGTTGTAATGTTGGGGGGGGTATTGTATGTTTTTTTTTACAGGAAAAAGAGCTGAACTTCTTGGGGCATGCCCCGCAAAGGGCCCTGTTCAGGGCTGGTAAGGTAAAAGAGCTTTGAACTTTAGTAATTTAGAATAGGGTAGGGCATTTTTTTATTTTGGGGGGCTTTGTTATTTTATTAGGGGGCTTAGAGTAGGTGTAATTAGTTTAAAATTGTTGTAATATTTTTCTTATGTTTGTAAATATTTTTTTATTTTTTGTAACTTAGTTCTTTTTTATTTTTTGTACTTTAGTTAGTTTATTTCATTGTAGTTATTTGTAGGTATTGTATTTAATTAATTTATTGATAGTGTAGTGTTAGGTTTAATTGTAGGTAATTGTAGGTATTTTATTTAATTAATTTAATGATAGTATAGTGTTAGGTTTAATTGTAACTTAGGTTAGGATTTATTTTACAGGTAATTTTGTACTTATTTTAACTAGGTAACTATTAAATAGTTCTTAACTATTTAATAGCTATTGTACCTGGTTAAAATAATTACAAAGTTGCCTGTAAAATAAATATTAATCCTAAAATAGCTACAATGTAATTATAATTTATATTGTAGCTATATTAGGATTTATTTTACAGGTAAGTATTTAGTTTTAAATAGGAATAAGTTATTTAATAAGAGTTAATTTATTTCGTTAGAATAAAATTATATTTAACTTAGGGGGGTGTTAGGGTTAGGGTTAGAATTAGCTTTAGGGGTTAAAAAATTTATTAGAATAGCGGTGAGCTCCGGTCGGCAGATTAGGGGTTAATTATTGTAGGTAGCTGGCGGCGACGTTGTGGGGGGCAGATTAGAGGTTAATAAATATAATATAGGGGTCGGCGGTGTTAGGGGCAGCAGATTAGGGGTACATAAGGATAACGTAGGTGGCGGCGCTTTGCGGTCGGCAGATTAGGGGTTAATAAGTGTAGGTAGGTAGCGGCGACGTTGTGGGGGGCAGATTAAGGGTTAATAAATATAACATAGGGGTCGGCGGTGTTAGGGGCAGCAGATTAGGGGTACATAGGGATAATGTAAGTAGCGGCGGTTTATGGAGCGGCAGATTAGGGGTTAATAATAATATGCAGGGGTCAGCGATAGCGGGGGCGGCAGATTAGGGGTTAATAAGTGTAAGGTTAGGGGTGTTTAGACTCGGGGTACATGTTAGGGTGTTAGGTGCAGACGTAGGAAGTGTTTCCCCATAGCAAACAATGGGGCTGCGTTAGGAGCTGAACGCGGCTTTTTTTGCAGGTGTTAGGTTTTTTTTCAGCTCAAACAGCCCCATTGTTTCCTATGGGGGAATCGTGCACGAGCACGTTTTTGAGGCTGGCCGCGTCCGTAAGCAACTCTGGTATCGAGAGTTGGAGTGGCGTTAAATATGCCTCTACGCTCCCTTTTTGGAGCCTAACGCAGACATTCTGTGGACTCTCAATACCAGAGTTATTTTAAAGGTGCGGCCAGAAAAAAGCCAGCGTTAGCTACGAGGGTCGTTACCGACAAAACTCTAAATCTAGCCGGTAGTGTTTGTATTTACAGTAGATGTTGCTAAAAAGGGAAAAAGAGCAGTGGTACAATTGTTTCCTATCTATAAGACTGCATTATCTATGTTTTAAAAATACCTTAAAAAGATGAACATTCACTATAAACCTTACAAGTGATATAAGGAGGATTAGAATAAACTAATAAAAAACATTAATTTTTTTCTTTATATTGTTGTGTTGATGAAGGTCGACATGAATAGCGATTATAAATAAGCTTATGCAAAGTGTCAGTATAAAACTTTCTCAATTTGCTAACCATATTGGCACCTTATATCAATGGTAAAAAAAAAGTCTCATATTGTTTAGGAAAAATATTAATGACTTAAAGGGATACTGAACCCACATTTTTTCTTTCATGATTCAGAAAGAGCATGCAACTTTAAGCAACTTTCCAATTTACTTCTATCTTCTTCATTCTCTTGGTATCTTTATTTGAAAAAGCAGTTATGTAAACATAGGAACCGGACCATTTTTGGTTCAGAACTCTGGATAGTGCTTGCTGATTGGTGGGCCAGCTTGTAAGCTTACATTACTGCTTTTTTAAAATCAATATACCAAGAGAATGAAGAAAAAATGATAATAGGAGTAAATTAGAAAAATGCTTAAAATTGCATGCTCTATTTGAATTATGAAAGGAAAAAATGGGTTCAGTGTGCCTTTAAAGGGACAGTAAAGACCTTGAGATTTATAAAAAAAAAGTTTATTTATAAACAATGATAGAACTTGCTAATATAATTCCATTATTTATGTTGCCCCCTTTTCATGTAAAACCTCCTATTAGCACGAATGGGGCTCTGTGAAGAAGAGCAGTGGGTTATCGCAGCCCTCAAACATGCTAAATGTAAGTATTTTAACCATGTAAAGGAAATAAATGACTACTGATGATTTTCGTCCGCATTAATTTGTTTTCCTTACATTTTGGGGCGCATTTATTCGGATATTTATTTTGTGGAAACGAAACAAATATCTATGTTTCGCTAACGAATGCTAAAAACCAAATGTACATGCCTAATTCTTACATTTTTCATGCATAAAGGTGATTAACATAGGATTAAACTATGGGGAGGTAGATTCCTTACAGAAAAGGCAGTGATTCTGATATTCTGCACAGTGTGTGTTGATATATTAACTTTCTAATGGTCTCTTGTGCCACCTCTTCAAAAAAGGGACTATACGTAGGGTCGCCAAAAAGATTCAGAATATTTCTAGTTGCTCAGCCCCAGTCACTGCATAAAATTAAATCTCTCTATCAGAAGGAGAATCAGACTAGAGTAGGAGTCTGGATAAGAGCCAAAGCGTCAAACTCTTGGGCTAGAGACATTTTTTCACCCTCTTTGATTCTGAAGAGGAAATTCTATGCTCCATATTATCAGATCCTGGGTGTCAGATCAACTTCTTGTTAGGCCCAGATTACGAGTGGCACATTAACAGTTACGAAAAAAGGGTTTATTGTGGGTGTTTGCACACATCAGGTGTAGAACTCATATTACAAGTTGAAAGTAAATGTGATCGCTTGAGCGCAATTTAAGTTAACGTGCATCGGGATAACGTGTCCTCAGAGCTCTTTCAAAGTTCTTCACATAGCAGAATATGTTCTAAGTACTTATAAATAGATACATATATATATATATATATATATACATATATATATACATATATCTATACCTATATATAATCATGTATGTACAGTATTTATATATATATATATATATATATATATATATATATATATATATATATATATATATATATATATATATAGAGGGTTGTAGCTTAGGTATTTTGATTTGCGCTGTGTATGAGGCAAATGTTTATTTTGCTTAAAAGAGTTCCTCCTGATGTTTTTCAATGGCAGCTTGTTTCTGAGTATTCCACTATCATCAAATGGAATGTGAAATAGAGGGTGAAGAGTGGGGTTTCAGAATTCAGTGCTCATTGAAGGGAGAAAACAAAAAAACAAGAAAAACAAATTATGGTGCAGTATGTCAGCACTAAGGAATCAAGGCAAAAAAGAGAGATAAACTTGCTCACCTCTTTTGACTTCAAACTTGTGAGGTATGTTGGAAGCGTGGAGGGGATATAATCCCTATCTGTGGTAAAGCTGTTTTCAACAGATGAGTGGTCACTTTTGGTAAGAAACTTCCTCCTTTTGGTATCCGTGAAAAAATGATGTGCTTCTTTGTGAAACGACTTCTCCTCTCTGGAGTAAGGTACAAATCTTTGTTTTTTCTTGAAAGGCTTCTCCTCTCTGGAGTATGGTGTAAACTTTATGTGTGGAACGCAGTTTAAACACAGTTAAAGTGGTTATGGACGTTCTTAGCACAGATTATGCAATGCTATAAATGATGCTGCAGGAACACAATGAGTGACTGATAAAAAAATACTTTAATAGTAAAAGATATATTAAAAACAAATCCTCCTGGTGTTTAAAGTCTCCTTATATTTGTATGTTCCAAGATAGGAGAAATGGAAAATTGTGAAAATCCGGAAGCTCCGGAACAAATGTTTGCGAAAGATGGTATAAGTTCAGCAAACTGATATGTCCAGATGGTTTATAGAGTTCTGGAAAGCTCTCAAAATCTGGATGGCTGTAGATTGAAGAACCTGTCAGTGACAGGGTCCGTTGTTGTTGTTGGGCACGCCCACTATTGATGTCACTTCCGGTCCAGCGAGACCGTGTTTCAATTTTCAACAACGGACCCTGTCACTGACAGGTTCTTCAATCTACAGCCATATGGATTTTGAGAGCTTTCCAGAACTCTATAAACCATCTGGACATATCAGATTGCTGAACTTATACCATCTTTCGCAAACATTTGTTCCGGAGCTTCCGGATTTTCACTATTTTCCATTTATCATTTCCTAACTGTTTATCTCCTATCTTGGAACATACAAATATAAGGAGACTTTAAACACCAGGAGGATTTGTTTTTAATATATCTTTTATTATTAAAGTAGTTTTAATTAGTCACTCATTGTGTTCCTGCAGCATCATTTATAGCATTGCAGAATCTGTGCTAAGAACGCCCATAACCACTTTAACTGTGTTTAAACTGCGTTCCACACATAAAGTTTACACCATACGCCTTTCAAGAAAAAAAGAAAGATTTGTACCTTACTCCAGAGAGGAGAAGTCGTTTCACAAAGAAGCACATCATTTTTTCACCGATACCAAATGGAGGAAGTTTCTTACCAAAAGTGACCACTCATCCGTTGAAAACAGCTTTACCACAGATAGGGATTATATCCCCTCCACGCTTCCAACATAGTTCACAGGTTTGAGGTCAAAAGAGGTGAGCAAGTTTATCTCTCTTTTTTGCCTTGATTCCTTAGTGCTGACATACTGCACCATGATTTGTTTTTCTTGTTTTTTTTTGTTTTCTCCCTTGTATGAGCGCTGAATTCTGAAACCACATTCTTCACCATTTATATATATATATATATATATATATAGGTATAAATATATATTTTAAAAAAAAAATCAGATATATGTAGAAATATGTATTTAAGAATGAATAGAACATATTCTGGTATGTGAAGAACATTGAAATGTGAAATATTCATATTTTGTCGAGTTAGCACACGAGAATATGCATCAGGTTTGTGCACAAGTAGGCTTTTCCCCATTTTTTTGCTCCACTGACTTTTATGTGGGAATACGTTAACGCGATCATGATATTTTAAGTTTGCTTTTTGCGTGGATCGGGTTAGTGCACGATCAAAAACTTTTTACTTTCAACTTGTAATAAGACGCAACTTGACGCATGCAAAAAGCTTACTTCTAGATGAGTTAGAACGGGATCGTTAAATACCACTCCACTTGCAATCTTAATGGGGTTTAAAGTTTAATATTGCACATTGCACATTTATCTTTCCCTAATTGTCCTCAGGAAATGAGATTAGTTGAAGAATTTCAGTGCCCATTACAGAAACAGGTAAAATGGAAAGCCCACAACTTTCAATGTTAAATTACAAGAAAAGAGGACAAAATAATAAAAATGCATAGGAAAATGTTTTTTAGTCAAATTAATTAAACATTTTATAATACAAGCTAAAAGCATATGATGTAATTTAACCAATTGATAGGTGCAGTCAGATTTTTACAGTTAATCTGGCCTTTCCCCAACTTTCCAGGAAGGGATATTGGGGCCCATTTAACAAGCTCCGTAGGGAGCTTGCGGGCCCATGTTTCTGGCGAGTCTTCAGACTCGCCAGAAACACAAGTTATGGAGCTGCGGTCTAAAGACCGCTGCTCCATAACCCTGTCCGCCTGCTCTGAGCAGGCAGACAGGAATCGCCAGAAATCAACCCGATCAAGTACGATTGGGTTGATTGACACCCCCCTGCTGGAGGCTGATTGGCCATGAGTCTGCAGGGGGCTAAAGACCGCTGCTCCATAACCCTGAGCAGGCAGACAGGAATCGCCAGAAATCAACCCGATCGAGTACGATCGGGTTGATTGACACCCCCCTGCTGGAGGCTGATTGGCCGTGAGTCTGCAGAGGGCGGCGTTGCACCAGCAGCTCTTGTGAGCTGCTGGTGCAATGCTGAATACGGAGAGCGTATTGCTCTCCGCATTCAGCGAGGTCTTGCGGACCTGATCCGCAGTGTCGGATCAGGTCCGCAAGACCTTTCTTAAATAGGGGCCATTGTCTTAGTTTCCAAAGAGAAAACAGAGACTGCCCAGACTCCACCCATAAGCCCTATTCCCCGCCCACAGCCTTCAAAACCATGCCGGCATAACACCTGTAGCCCTGCCCTTATTTAGCTTTCTTTTTAAGGTCTACACAGTTCATTGCAATCATGCATTGACGTTCTAACTACACTACTTTAGTTGTGTACTAGCATCATAGAGAAAATGTTTGTTTTGAGCTATACATTTAAAGGGATATGAAACCCAACATTTTCTTTGTGTGATTCAGACAGAGCATACCATTTTAAAAAAGTTTCCAATGTACTTCTATTATCAAATTTCCATTGTTCCTATGCTATTCTGTGTTAAAGAGATTTCTAGGAGCTGGAGCATTATATGGCAGGAAATAGTGCTGTCATTTAGTGCTCTTATCAATGAATAACATTCTTGGAAAACTGCTGCCATTTAGTCTCCTAAGTATACGTCCTTGCTTTTCAATAAAAGATACCAAAAGAACAAAGAAAAATGATAATAGAAGTAAATTAGAAAGTTCATTAAAATGACATGCTCTATCTAAATCATGAAAGAAACAATTGGGTTTCATATCCCTTTAACTTTTTAGTGAACCAGGAAACCATTTTGTTTATTTTGTATTTATTTTTTAAAGTCAGCAAGTAACCATTCGTAACAGGACAAAAACATAATTTATGCTTACCTGATAAATTCCTTTCTCCTGTAGTGTGATCAGTCCACGGGTCATCATTACTTCTGGGATATTGCTCCTCCCCAACAGGAAGTGCAAGAGGATTCACCCAGCAGAGCTGCCATATAGCTCCTCCCCTCTACGTCACCTCCAGTCATTCGACCAAGGACCAACGAGAAAGGAGAAGCCAAAGGGTGTAGTGGTGACTGGAGTATAATTTAAAAAATATTTACCTGCCGTAAAAAACAGGGCGGGCCGTGGACTGATCACACTACAGGAGAAAGGAATTTATCAGGTAAGCATAAATTATGTTTTCTCCTGTTAAGTGTGATCAGTCCACGGGTCATCATTACTTCTGGGATACCAATACCAAAGCAAAAGTACACGGATGACGGGAGGGACAGGCAGGCTCTTTATACAGAAGGAACCACTGCCTGAAGAACCTTTCTCCCAAAAATAGCCTCCGAAGAAGCAAAAGTGTCAAATTTGTAAAATTTGGAAAAAGTATGAAGCGAAGACCAAGTTGCAGCCTTGCAAATCTGTTCAACAGAAGCCTCATTCTTAAAGGCCCAAGTGGAAGCCACAGCTCTAGTGGAATGAGCTGTAATTCTTTCAGGAGGCTGCTGTCCAGCAGTCTCATAAGCTAAACGTATTATGCTACGAAGCCAAAAAGAGAGAGAGGTAGCAGAAGCTTTTTGACCTCTCCTCTGACCAGAGTAAACGACAAACAGGGAAGACGTTTGTCGAAAATCTTTAGTTGCCTGTAAATAACATTTTAGGGCACGAACTACATCCAGATTGTGCAGAAGTCGTTCCTTCCTTGAAGAAGGATTTGGACACAAGGATGGAACAACAATCTCTTGATTGATATTCCTGTTAGTGACTACCTTAGGTAAGAACCCAGGTTTAGTACGCAGAACTACCTTATCCGAGTGAAAAATCAAATAAGGAGAATCACAATGTAAGGCTGATAACTCAGAGACTCTTCGAGCCGAGGAAATAGCCATTAAAAATAGAACTTTCCAAGATAACAACTTTATATCAATGGAATGAAGGGGTTCAAACGGAACGCCCTGTAAAACGTTAAGAACAAGGTTTAAACTCCATGGCGGAGCAACAGTTTTAAACACAGGCTTAATCCTGGCCAAAGCCTGACAAAAAGCCTGAACGTCTGGAACTTCTGACAGACGTTTGTGCAACAGAATGGACAGAGCTGAGATCTGTCCCTTTAAGGAACTAGCGGATAAACCCTTTTCTAAACCTTCTTGTAGAAAAGACAATATCCTAGGAATCCTAACCTTACTCCAAGAGTAACCTTTGGATTCGCACCAATATAGGTATTTACGCCATATTTTATGGTAAATCTTTCTGGTAACAGGCTTCCTAGCCTGTATTAAGGTATCAATAACTGACTCAGAAAAACCACGTTTTGATAAAATCAAGCGTTCAATTTCCAAGCAGTCAGCTTCAGAGAAGTTAGATTTTGATGTTTGAAAGGACCCTGTATCAGAAGGTCCTGTTTCAGAGGTAGAGACCAAGGTGGACAGGATGACATGTCCACCAGATCTGCATACCAAGTCCTGCGTGGCCATGCAGGCGCTATTAGAATCACTGATGCTCTCTCCTGTTTGATTCTGGCAATCAATCGAGGAAGCATCGGGAAGGGTGGAAACACATAAGCCATCCTGAAGGTCCAAGGTGCTGTCAAGGCATCTATCAGGACCGCTCCCGGATCCCTGGATCTGGACCCGTAACGAGGAAGCTTGGCGTTCTGTCGAGACGCCATGAGATCTATCTCTGGTTTGCCCCAATGACGAAGTATTTGGGCAAAGACCTCCGGATGAAGTTCCCACTCCCCCGGATGAAAAGTCTGACGACTTAAAAAATCCGCCTCCCAGTTCTCCACTCCCGGGATGTGGATTGCTGACAGGTGGCAAGAGTGAGACTCTGCCCAGCGAATTATCTTTGATACTTCCATCATTGCTAGGGAGCTTCTTGTCCCTCCCTGATGGTTGATGTAGGCTACAGTCGTGATGTTGTCCGACTGAAACCTGATGAACCCCCGAGTTGTCAACTGGGGCCAAGCCAGAAGGGCATTGAGAACTGCTCTCAACTCCAGAATGTTTATTGGTAGGAGACTCTCCTCCTGATTCCATTGTCCCTGAGCCTTCAGAGAATTCCAGACGGCGCCCCAACCTAGTAGGCTGGCATCTGTTGTTACAATTGTCCAGTCTGGCCTGCTGAATGGCATCCCCCTGGACAGATGTGGCCGAGAAAGCCACCATAGAAGAGAATTTCTGGTCTCTTGATCCAGATTCAGAGAAGGGGACAAGTCTGAGTAATCCCCATTCCACTGACTTAGCATGCACAATTGCAGCGGTCTGAGGTGTAGGCGTGCAAAGGGTACTATGTCCATTGCCGCTACCATTAAGCCGATTACCTCCATGCATTGAGCCACTGACGGGTGTTGAATGGAATGAAGGACACGGCATGCACTTTGAAGTTTTGTTAACCTGTCTTCTGTCAGGTAAATTTTCATTTCTACAGAATCTATAAGAGTCCCCAGGAAGGGAACTCTTGTGAGTGGAAAGAGAGAACTCTTCTTTTCGTTCACCTTCCATCCATGCGACCTTAGAAATGCCAGTACTAACTCTGTATGAGACTTGGCAGTTTGAAAGCTTGAAGCTTGTATCAGAATGTCGTCTAGGTACGGAGCTACCGAAATTCCTCGCGGTCTTAGTACCGCCAGAAGAGCACCCAGAACCTTTGTGAAGATTCTTGGAGCCGTAGCCAATCCGAATGGAAGAGCTACAAACTGGTAATGCCTGTCTAGAAAGGCAAACCTTAGATACCGGTAATGATCTTTGTGGATCGGTATGTGAAGGTAAGCATCTTTTAAATCCACTCTGGTCATGTACTGACCCTTTTGGATCATGGGTAAAATTGTCCGAATAGTCTCCATTTTGAACGATGGAACTCTTAGGAATTTGTTTAGGATCTTTAAATCCAGGATTGGCCTGAAAGTTCCCTCTTTTTTGGGAACCACAAACAGATTTGAGTAAAACCCTTGTCCCTGTTCCGACCGTGGAACTGGATGGATTACTCCCATTAATAAAAGCTCTTGTACGCAGCGTAGAAACGCCTCTTTCTTTATTTGGTTTGTTGACAACCTTGACAGATGAAATCTCTCTCTTGGGGGAGAGTATTTGAAGTCCAGAAGGTATCCCTGAGATATTATCTCTAGCGCCCAGGGATCCTGGACATCTCTTGCCCAAGCCTGGGCGAAGAGAGAAAGTCTGCCCCCCACTAGATCCGTTCCCGGATCGGGGGCCCTCAATTCATGCTGTTTTAGGGGCAGCAGCAGGTTTCCTGGCCTGCTTGCCCTTGTTCCAGGACTGGTTAGGTCTCCAGCCTTGTCTGTAGCGAGCAACAGATCCTTCTTGTTTTGGAGCAGAGGAAGTTGATGCTGCTCCTGCTTTGAAATTCCGAAAGGAACGAAAATTAGATTGTCTAGCCTTAGGTTTGGCTCTGTCTTGAGGCAGGGCATGGCCCTTACCTCCTGTAATGTCAGCGATAATTTCTTTCAATCCGGGCCCGAATAAGGTCTGCCCTTTGAAAGGTATATTAAGTAATTTAGACTTAGAAGTAACGTCAGCTGACCAGGATTTTAGCCACAGTGCTCTGCGCGCCTGAATGGCGAATCCGGAATTCTTAGCCGTAAGCTTAGTTAAATGTACTACGGCATCTGAAATAAATGAGTTAGCTAACTTAAGAGCTTTAAGCTTGTGTGTAATCTCATCTAATGGAGCTGATTCAAGTGTCTCTTCCAGAGACTCAAACCAAAATGCTGCTGCAGCCGTGACAGGCGCAATGCATGCAAGGGGTTGCAATATAAAACCTTGTTGAACAAACATTTTCTTAAGGTAACCCTCTAACTTTTTATCCATTGGATCTGAAAAGGCACAGCTATCCTCCACCGGGATAGTGGTACGCTTAGCTAAAGTAGAAACTGCTCCCTCCACCTTAGGGACCGTTTGCCATAAGTCCCGTGTGGTGGCGTCTATTGGAAACATCTTTCTAAATATCGGAGGGGGTGAGAACGGCACACCGGGTCTATCCCACTCGTTAGTAACAATTTCAGTAAGTCTCTTAGGTATAGGAAAAACGTCAGTACTCGACGGTACCGCAAAATATTTATCCAACCTACACATTTTCTCTGGTATTGCAACTGTGTTACAATCATTCAGAGCCGCCAACACCTCCCCTAGTAATACACGGAGGTTTTCCAGCTTAAATTTAAAATTTGAAATATCTGAATCCAATCTGTTTGGATCAGAACCGTCAGCCGCAGAATGAAGCTCTCCGTCCTCATGTTCTGCAAGTTGTGACGCAGTATCTGACATGGCCCTAACATTATCAGCGCACTCTGTTCTCATCCCAGAGTGATCACGCTTACCTCTTAGTTCTGGTAATTTAGCCAAAACTTCAGTCATAACAGTAGCCATATCCTGTAATGTGATTTGTAATGGCCGCCCAGATGTACTCGGCGCCACAATATCACGCACCTCCCGAGCGGGAGATGCAGGTACTGACACGTGAGGCGAGTTAGTCGGCATAACTCTCCCCTCGTTGTTTGGTGAAATGTGTTCAATTTGTACAGATTGACTCTTATTTAAAGTAGCATCAATGCAGTTAGTACATAAATTTCTATTGGGCTCCACTTTGGCATTAGCACATATAGCACAGATGTCTTCCTCTGAATCAGACATGTTTAACACACTAGCAAATAAACTAGCAACTTGGAAATACTTTTCAAGTAATTTATTATAATAAGAAAACGTACTGTGCCTATAAGAAGCACAGAAAGAGTTATGACAGTTGAAAGTTAATAAACTGAAAGGTTATAGCATCAAATCTTTGTAAAAAACACAATTTTAGCAAAGGCTTGTTCCCATTAGCAAAGGATAACTAACCCTGATAGCAAAAAAAAAAAAAAAAGTTACAGAAATAAACGTTTTTTATCACAGTCAACTACAATCTCACAGCTCTGCTGTGAGTGATTACCTCCCTCAAAACAAGTTTTGAAGACCCCTGAGTTCTGTAGAGATGAACCGGATCATGCAGGAAGTACAGTGAGCTTCTGACTGAATTTTTTGATGCGTAGCAAAAGCGCCAAAAACGGCCCCTCCCCCTCACACACAACAGTGAGAGAGATCAGTAAACTGTCATAAATTAAATAAAACAACTGCCAAGTGGAAAAAAATAGTGCCCAACATATTTTATTCACCCAGTACCTCAGAAATGAAACGATTTTACATGCCAGCAAAAAACGTTTAACATAAATTAAGTGTTATTAAAAAGCCTGTTGCTAGTCCCTGCAAATTAGGCTACAGTCTTATGCACACAGTATAATTCCAGTGAAGTGCCATTCCCCAGAATACTGAAGTGAAAAATAAACATACATGACAGCCTGATACCAGTTGCTGCTACTGCATTTAAGGCTGAGTTTACATTATATCGGTATGGCAGAATTTTCTCATCAAATCCATTGTCAGAAAATAATAAGCTGCTACATACCTCTTTGCAGATTAATCTGCCCGCTGTCCCCTGATCTGAAGTTTACCTCTCCTCATATGGCCGAGAAACAGCAATATGATCTTAACTACGCCGGCTAAAATCATAGTAAAAACTCAGGTAGATTCTTCTTCAAATTCTACCAGAGAAGGAATAACACACTCCGGTGCTATTATAAAATAACAAACTTTTGATTGAAGGTATAAAACTAAGTATAATCACCATAGTCCTCTCACACATCCTATCTAGTCGTTGGGTGCAAGAGAATGACTGGGGGTGACGTAGAGGGGAGGAGCTATATGGCAGCTCTGCTGGGTGAATCCTCTTGCACTTCCTGTTGGGGAGGAGCAATATCCCAGAAGTAATGATGACCCGTGGACTGATCACACTTAACAGGAGAAATAGGTTTTCTAGGAGCCAAGATTGTTAAAATAAAAATGTCCAAAAATAATGTAAAAAGCTCCGTAAAAGTGTTTTCAGGTGGAATAGTGCCACTGAATTTTATTAATGTAAAATATAGAGTTGCCACTCAGCTGGTGTATTGCTGTTATGGACAATATTTTTTGGTTCAGGTTAATGTAGATCAGTGATTTTCAACCTGTTTTTTGCCGTGGCACACTTTTTTACATTTAAAAATCCTGCGGCACACCACCATCCCAAAATTTTACAAAATCACACATAGTAGCCTAATACAGCATATATATATATATATATATATATATATATACACACACATACTGTACTGTGCTGCCATGCCTCCTATAAACTATACGTGACATATTGACATTCATTCACAAACAGTCATAATGATTGTCTGTGAATGAATGTCAATATGTCATGGTTGTAAATGATGCCTGCCTGCCTGTCTGCCTGATGAGCCTGTCACATACCTCACAATATTTCAAAATTTGAAAGAGGCACACACCCGCACTGGGAAAAGTCCCCCCCCCCCCCCCCGCAAACTGGGAAAAGTGTTATCTGTGGAGCACAAAATTATATGTGGAGCATGGTATACTGTTCTGGAGGAGGAGCAAAGCTGCGCCAGCATGCATGTTGCGTGGTGCTGCTACAGCCGGCACTAGGAACGTGTTGTGGGGGTTCCTTCCAAGTGTGAACACGGGTTGGGGAGGCGAGCGGCCACTGCACAGTTACCCTCAGTCATCATCGCACTCAAAACGAAACGACCCAGAGTAAAAAAACAAGCAAAATTTAAAAAATATGTCACACTGTTGTCAGTCTTCCGCGGCACACCTGAGGATCTCTAACGGCACACTGGTTGAAAAACACTGATGTAGATAATAAAGAATAAATTAGGCAATGGCATGGGCAAAATTTTGGGATTCGGCATTCATTTGCAAAACAAATGCAGAATATGGCTGCAGACAGCGCTGTTCATTTTGTTTTGGCCCCTGATATATCAGTGTAAAAGAGTAACACACAGAGATCTTTGCAAATCCATTTCTTTGTATGTTGCACTTTTAGTTTAGTAACAAATTGTAGAAAAACTTGCCCAAAAGATTCCAGGATTTTGCTGTGCAGCACTTTTGAAGAAAAAACGTTTCCAGCACAAGAAAACAAAAAATAGTACATGAGAATAAAATTAATAAAGCCCATTTAACTTATGCTTTAATCTCAGTAAAATGTTATTAATTGTTATCCAAAAAAGACTTTGGAGAGAAAGGAACTTCAGAGGGGTCTTTTAAGTTTATATAAAAAAGTACTTTTTTCTATTGTTGTTCTGCCAAAGATAACAATTCTCTGTACCTATTAAATATGCCAGGGAGTAATTACTTGAACAGTAAACAATTCAAAGTCTAATCAAAGTGTGTGAGCAGCAAATTAATGTGTCCACAGCGTGCAATACTCCGGTGCTCAGCAGTAATTAAACCTGAAAACAGGACGGATGGGTGAAAGGAGGGGACAGTGACCTTATATTAACTATTAATCTGGCATTGACGTTAAAGGGACAGTCTACACCAGAATTTTTATTGTTTTAAAAGATAGATAATCCCTTTACTACCCATTCCTTAGTTTTGCATAACCAACACAGTTAAATAAATAAACTTTTTACCTCTGTGATTATCTTGTATCTAAGCCTCTGCAAACTGCCCCCTTATTTCGGTTCTTTTGACTGACATGCATTTTAGCCAATCAGTGCTGGCTCCTAGGAACTCCATGTGCATGAGCTCAATAATATCTTTATGACACACATTAACTAACACCCTCTAGTGGTGAAAAACTGTCAAAATGTCCTGAGAGAAGAGGCGGCCTTCAAGGGTTTAGAAATTAGCATATGAACCTCCTAGGTTTAGCTTTCAACTAAGAATACCAAGAAAACAAAGCAAAATTGGTAATAAAAGTAAATTGGAACGCTGTTTAAAATTACACGCCCTATCTGAATCATGAACGTTTATTTTGGACTTGACTGTCCCTTTAATAATGGTAAACAACTTTTTCATTTACTTCTGTTATCAAATTTTCTTTCTTTTCTTGGTATCCTTTGTTGAAAAGCAGGAGGGTAATCTCAGGAGCTTGCACATGTCTGCAGCACTAGATGGCAGCAGTTTTGCAAGAATGGTATACATTAGCAAGAACACTAGATGGCAGCACTACTTCCTGTCATGTTGTGCTCAATGCATGTGCACGCTACCAATCTAGAGCTCTCTTCAACAAAGAATAGCATGAGAATTAAGCAAATTAAATAATAGAAGTAAATTGAAAACTTTCTAAAATGGTATGCTCTGTCTGAATCATGAAAGGAAATGTTTGGGTTTCATTTTCTTTGAATGATTTATACTGAGATTATTTTCCTACTTAAAGGGACAGTTAAGTCCAAAAAAAACTTTCATGATTCAAATAGGGCATGTAATTTTAAACAACGTTCCAATTTACTTTTATCACCAATTTTGCTTTGTTCTCTTGGTATTCTTAGATGAAAGCTAAACCTAGGAGATTCATATGCTAATTTCTTAGACCTTGAAGGCCGCCTTTGCATTTGACAGTTTTTTATCACTAGAGGGCGTTAGTTCATGCGTTTCATATAGATAACATTGAGCTCATGCATGTGAATTTAATGAGGAGTAAGAACTGATTGGCTAAAATGCAAGTCTGTCAAAAGAACTGTAATAAGGGGGCAGTCTGCAGAGGCCTAGATACAAGGTAATCACAGAGGTAAAACATATATTATTATAACTGTGTTGGTTATGCAAAACTAAGGAATGGGTAATTAAGGGATTATCTATCTTTTAAAACAACAAAAATTCTGGTGTTGACTGTCCCTTTAAACGCAACATTTTTAAACTAAAATTTTAATTTCCTCTACTAAATTCTACTAGCCCATGCCATCTATGTGCTAAAGTGAAATGATTTTGGACAAAAGGAGAAGGATGACCAGTTCCCTTTTAACGTAGGACTGCCTCTACACTTACCATGTTTTTTTTTGGGGGGGGGTCTTACCTTTATATCACTTGATTCTATTTGTACTTAGCTGTATGTTGTTATCTACATGGGCAGTGTTCATACATAATGTAGTTAGATTCCTTCAATAATTTATAATATAAGCGTTATTGTAGCTAGAGTAATTGGTTCCTGGACCATTTTGAAGAAGACTAAGAACCAGGGTAGACTGAAAATAATATACTTGTCAGCTGTATTGTCTCATTCAAATACTATTTTGTTTAAATATGCCTGTTGCTATTAGGAAGGGGCAAATGTTTTGCTACATTTGAAAAATAAAAACTAATTTTAACACATTTGTTTGTTCATTTCGAATGTTGAATATTTGTACAACATTCTAACGTGTTTAATGTAATAGTATTTCTAATTATTATCTTTAAATGTAATATTCAATTAATATATTTCTAATAATTCAATTCCAATTATGCAATATTCAAAATAGAAAGATTCACACTGATATATTTGTATCTATTAACTATTGAACTAAATAGTATTTGCTAAATCGAATGTTACATTCGAAATTTCAAATGTGGATATTCGATCTGATTATGAACATTCGAAAACAAAATAACAATTGAATTACCGAATGGATTTTCATTCTTATCAATATTCGATTGTCCAAAATGAATGTCCACAGGACTATTTGTTCTACCAAATAAATTACACTTTCAGACCATCGCTGATTTTGACAAAAGAAAAAATATTAAATTGATGTTGATTTTTAATTTTGTGTCTGTAATCATTTTTTTATTTTAATTATTGTTTTATCCTTGTGTAAAATAGCCTACATATTGTTTAGTCTTTAAAGGGACATAAAACCCCAAATATTTCTTTCATGATTTAGATAGGGCATACATTTTACTTATTTTATCAATTTTGCTTCATTCTCTTGGTATCCTTTAATAAATGAGCAGCACTGCACTACTATGAGCTAGCTGAACACATTAGTAAGCCACTAAAAAGAGGCATATATGTGCAACCGCCAATCAGCAATTAGCTCACAGCTCCTGAGTCTACCTAGGTATGCTTTTCAACAAATGATACCAAAAAACTAAGCATATTAGATAATAGAAGCAAATTGGACATTTGTTTAAAGGGACACAAAACCCAAAAGTCTTCTTTCATGATTCAGATACAGCATACATTTTTAAAGTTTAAAGTAAAACACATATCTTTTTCTATAGTCTGCTTCTATCATTTAGAATTTGTACTTGTATTCCGTATGTATATATTACAATATAGCTATAGTTTTCTGGTTTCATCCTAGGAGTAATTATTTTTAAATCTAACCTATGCTTTAATATTTCATATTATTAATGTATAGCTTGGCAACTATTCAGTTTTATTGAAAACATGGAAATTAGAGGGTTTTTTTTTTATTTAATTTATTATTTTACCTTGATTCTGTGTTAACTATTTATCTGATCTGCACTGTTACCACGTCCGTGCTGTTCTTGACCATATGAATCTTATTTAATCTGGTTCCTTAAAGGGACACTGAACCAACATTTTTTCTTTCATGATTCAGATAGAGCATGCAATTTTAAGCAACTTTCTAATTTACTCCTATTATCAATTTTTCTTCATTCTCTTGCTATCTTTATTTGAAAAGCAAGAATGTAAGTTTAGAAGCCGGCCCATTTTTGGTTCACAGCCTGGGTTGTTCTTGCTGATTGGACAGCACCAATAAACAAGTGCTGTCCAGGGTCTGAACCAACATTTGGCTTGCTCTTTAGCTTAGATGCCTTCTTTTTTAAATAAAGATAAGAGAACGAAGAAAGATTGATCATAGGAGTAAATTAGAAAGTTGCTTAAAATTGCATGCTCTATCTGAATCATGAAAGAAAAAATTTGAGTTTAGTGTCCTTTTAATTAAGATGTGTAGCAAAAACTGTAGTCATTTATAAAATACAGTGGATATAAGTCTACACACTGTTGTGAAATTGCCGTTTTTTTGATATGTAACAACATTGTAAATGTCAGACTTTTTCCCACCAGTAATGTGATCTTCCAACAAACAAAAATCCAGAGGAAAAACAAACATACAAAAAGGGCTAGATTACAAGTGATGCGGTATTTGTTTATTTTTTCGCAATTGCAAAAACTCCACTGGAGTTAAGCTTTAAGATTTTTGCGTTAGTTGGATTTTCTTTGTATTAAAACTTCTCAAAAAATGTATTTTGCGCTAGCGTTAACCCGAATAGCGCAAAAATCCTAACAAATTTTTGTGTGCATGTATTCCCCCATAGAAATCAATGGGAAAAAAAAGTAGAAAAAAAAAACTAACACTCGAGATTGTGCAAACTCCATCGCATTTTCACATTCCCTATAGAAGTCAATGGAAAAAAAATTGTTGAAAAAATACACCCATTGCGCAAACAACAAAGCATATTCGCATTAGCAAATGTAAAATATTTACATAAATATATAATAAAAATCTTCATTAAATATGAATATTGCATAAATATGTTTTATCATGTTTTCATCTACTGTACTTAAAGGGACAGTAAACTTATAAAATAATGTTATATAATGGTGGCTTGGTAGCGGGAGCGAGCTACATTCCTTTCAATGGCTCGTTCGGGCGTGCTGTGATTAGACAGCGCGCCTGTGAAGCGCTTTTAAGATTCAAGACCCGCTCAGAAGATCCTGGAGTGGAGAGCTGATGAATCCAAATTTAATTTTAAATATCTCGCAATGCTTGTGTTTTTGCCACCTTTCGCTAAGATAATGTTATAATTATATAACATTATTTTATGTTTACTGTCCCTTTAATGGCAAAGCGGTCTAATGCACTTATATGTGTATATATGACTGTAAATACATATATACCCATATAAATACATTAATATATATGTACACATATATAAACATATATATATATATATATATATATATATATTCCTCCCATGTGTAACTTCACTAACAATTCAGCCGGGTCATCAACCAGGGTGCCTAAGTCAATATAGCCACAGGTTTCTTCAATTAAGGACTACACTCACTGGATTTAGGCAAAATATTAAATGTATTAAATGGTGACGTTTCAGGGTTCGCAGACCCCTTCTTCAGACCAAACACAGTGCAAGTGAAAATGGTGAGTTTTAAACATAATCAGTCCCTCCCATCAGACAGTGCAAAAAATTGCGCCAAAAAACTGTTGTGATGGCAACCACATGGTTGCCTGGATACCAATATATACCAACAATACAAAATAAATAATAAATAATACATAATTAATAAAGTGTATCCCCATCACAAATTGTATTAACTGATCAGATCCAGAGTATACTGAATAAAATACAAATATCATTCATAATTACAAAATGCAGTTCTATTTAGTGTCATATTATTGAGTATGACATTATATCAGGTCCTATGGAGATCTTAATATCAGCGTAATACTCCCCCTAGTCCGTAATATCATCTACCAGATAAAGTACAGCCTGATGACAGTGCATATATCTTGTCAAACATGTAAAAAGCTATATTAGTGTCAAACGTTATACCCATCAAATCATGTGTAGATAAACACAATATGCGGTAAGCAACTATGCTTATACTGTGTATAACGGATTGTTATTGGTAAGTCATGCGCGGGTACCTACTGAGTAGATTGCAGCCTTCCCCTATGGCTGTATGATCGCTGTACGGCAGCCTCTACAGTGTAAAAATTTGGGCGCAATAGTTTACAGAGCTAGCGTATGCGTGGCTCTTACAGACTCTGAGCCGCATGGCAAATTAGCATATCAAAGTGACGTGTACAGCGTGAGATTGCTAGTGTGTAATCGCTGTATGTACAGTGTCACTTGTAAAAGGCTGTGTGTAGTAATCTTGTGAGGAGCTAAATATTAATTAACGTTACCAGTTAAATGTGAGGCAATATGTGTATACATACACTATGTCAGACATACATTATAGGAGCATAGGTTACAGTGTACAATAGCTGAGGTTGCAATTGACCCCAAAGAAAATAAAGCCGTAGGATAACACTAATCTTGAGTGTAGATATATATGTGTGTGTGAGAGCCAATAAAGACCAAAGCAGAATATTAAGGTGTCCAAATAGATAGTTCAAATAGATTATAATTAGGTCAATTGGTATTACTGATAGATTCTCTAATCATTGTTAACTCTGCAGTTAAGAATCACACTATATATCTAGAGAGAGAGAGCTGTAAATAATCACTGTGTAATACGTATGGTCGTTATATGTTTGAAACAAAATCAATGTTATTATATCACACAGTAATGCAATACACCACCATGCGCCACCCCAGAAGTAGGGGTTTATTATATTTAGACCTCATGAAAATTCCTTGGTCTGTCTATTTGCAAGTGACAATCATGGTATATACAGGCACTTAAGTTTGTGCGCGCAGATTGGTAGATGATATTATGGACTAGGGGGAGTATTACGCTGATATTAAGATCTCCATAGGACCTGATATAATGTCATACTCAATAATATGACACTAAATAGAATTGTATTTTGTAATTATGAATGATATTTGTATTTTATTCACTATACACTGGATCTGATTAGTTAATACAATTTGTGATGGGGATACACTTTATTAATTATGTATCATTTATTTTGTATTGTTAGAATATATTGATATCCAGGCAACCATGTGGCTGCCATGACTGATGGGAGGGACTTATTATGTTTAAAAGTCACCATTTTCACTTGCACTGTGTTTGGTCTGAAGAAAGGGTCCTTGATTGAAGAAATATATATATATATATATATATATATATATATATATATATATATATATATATATATATAAAACACGGAAGGGAACTGCACTCCAAGACTGGACCAGGTACACATCCAGTGACTCAGCAACATCCCAGCCCTGGGTGCTAAATAGCACTCCAAAAAAGCTGTGATGTCACCAGAGCCACAGGCAGTTAACCCCAGTCCAGAATGGGGTTAACTGCCTTTGGCTATGGTGACATCACAGCTTTTTTGGAGTGCTATTTAGCACCCAGGGCTGGGATGTTTCTGAGTCACTGGATGTGTACCTGGTCCGGTCTTGGAGTGCAGTTCCCTTCCGTGTTTTGTATTTCTCTGGGTGATTACATCCACCTGTGCACCCCTCCTTTGTTCTCAGTTTGTTTGGCTTTGTGAGCTCACATGGTGTGGCTGTGTTAGGGACTCAGGCAGTGGAAAGGACCCTGAGCTTTTCCCATTTGGCCAGATGCAGTAACTAACCTTTCCAGTTGTGATTTTATCTTAGCTGTGAGCTAGCTGGTGAGTGCTGGGTGTTTCTATGTGTTGTATTACTTTTTGTTTGTAATCCCCCTTGTTTCTTGCACCCATTCTGGACTGGGGTTAACTGCCTGTGGCTCTGGTGACATCACAGCTTTTTTGGAGTGCTATTTAGCACCCAGGGCTGGGATGTTGCTGAGTCACTGGATGTGTACCTGGTCCGGTCTTGGAGTGCAGTTCCCTTCCGTGTTTTCTATTTCTCTGGGTGATTACATCCACCTGTGCACCCCTCCTTTGTTCTCAGTTTGTTTGGCTTTGTGAGATCGCATGGTGTGGCTGTGGACTCAGGCAGTGGAAAGGACCTTGATGTGGTGCCTGAGCTTTTCCCATTTGTCCAGATGCGGTAACTAACCTTTCCAGTTGGGATTTTATCTTAGCTGTGAGCTAGCTGGTGAGTGATGGGTGTTTCTATGTGTTATATATATATATATACAAATACATCTTTAGCAATGTGTCTCAATGTTAAAGCCATATACTTGCCTTTTTGTGCAATATTTTTTTAAAAAAATTGTTATTAGACAGAGTTAATATGAGAGTAGCTGTACTTTGTAATGTATTTTTGAATTGTTTTGTGCAACTTTTTTGTTTTCGGAAAACAGTTAACTAACCACAGCTCTGAGATCGCGATAAGGATTAAAGCGTAAATGGCAATTGTGCTAGCACAATAGTGATTTCGCTCAACTTGTAATATCATCGCAATGAAAAAGCCTCTCAAAAAGACGATATCGCTTGCGCAAAACCATTTGCGCCTCACTTGTAATCTAGCCCATAGTTAATTATTAGCAATATTTTAAATATAAAACTACAACGCCCTGCTTACCTAAGTCTGCACACCCCACCCAACAAATACTTTGTGCAAACAACGTTTGCATTTATTAGAGCAGCACGTCTTTGTAAATAAGTCTCCATTAAAGCGACAGTCAAGTCCAAAAAAAACTTTCATGATTCAAATAGGGCATGCAATTTTAAACAACTTTCCAATTTACTTTTATCACCAATTTTGCTTTGTTCTCTTGGTATTCTTAGTTGAAAGCTAAACCTAGAAGGTTCATATGCTAATTTCTTAGACCTGGAAGGCCGCCTCTAATCTAAATGCATTTTGATAGTTTTTCACCACTAGAGGGTATTAGTTCAAATGTTTCATATAGATAACATTGAGCTCATGCACGTGAATTTACCATGGAGTCAGCTCTGAGTGGCTAAAATGCAAGTCTGTCAAAAGAACTGAAATAAGGGGGCAGTCTGCTGAGGCTTAGATACAAGGTAATCACAGAGGTAAAAAGTGTATTATTATAACTGTGTTGGTTATGCAAAACTGGGGAATTGGTAATTAAGGGATTATCTATCTTTTAGAACAACAAAAATTCTGGTGTTGACTGTCTCTTTAACTTTGCATAACTAGACTGCAATTTTTTTCCCATTCTTTTTTGCAAAAATGTTTAAATTCCTTGAAATTGTGATGTGTTCTGCTGTGTACAGCTCTGTTTAGGTCATTCCACAGGTTTTCAATAGGTTTGAGGTCCTGGCTATGACTGCGCCATTCCAAGACTTTGGACTCAATGTATCAAGCAGCATAAGCTGCTTTTAAGCCCTTGCAGGGAAAGGCTCGCACATACGTGCCTCCTTCCTGCAATGTAAGAAGCACCTCCTTGCCGCAATGTAAGAAACAGGTAGTGCAAGAGATGAGGACGGCATTACACACTCGCTTGAGTGTGTAATGGTACACAGGGGCACTTGATGTACAGCGTCTGCTGCCTGTTCGTTTTGAAGCCATATTGACAGCTTCTAAAGTTTGTCCGCATGGGCTTTAATACATGGGACCCTTTGATTTACCCTTTATATAGCCATGCTTTGGCTGGCTTGGATGTGTGCTTTTGGGTCATTTTCATGTTGGAATTTAAAATTCTTCTTCATCTTCAGCTTTCTGACAGACTCCAGCAGGTTTTGTGCCAAAATATCTTGATATTTCGAGCTATTCATTCTGCCATCTATTATGACAAGAGCTCTTGACCCAGCTGAAAAGAAGCAGCCCCTGCCCCAAAAGTATAACCCTTGTCTTGTCAGACCAAACCACATTTTCCAACATGGTTTTGGGTGACTGAATGGATCTTTTGGCATAATTTAGATGGGCTTGGATGTAAGAGAGGATTTTCATCTTGCCACGCTACCCAATATGCCAGACGTGCAGAATATGAGAGATGGTGGTCACATGCGAGGAGTGTCCGGTACCTGCCAGAAATTCCTGTACCTCCTTGGCTGTTGTTGTTGGCCTGTTGGTAACCTCCCTGAAAAGTTTTTTTCTCCTTGTCTTCTCATCAACTTTGGAGGGTTGTCTTGACTGTTGAAATGTCTCTGTGGTGCCTCATTTTCAACACTTGTTAAAGGGCCATGATACCCAAATGTTGAAACACTTTAAAGTGATGCAGCATAGCTGTAAAAAGCTGACAGGAAAATATCACCTGAACATCCACTATGTAAAATATCACCTGAACATCACTATGTAAAAAAGAAAGATATTTTACCTCAAAAATTCCTCAGTAGCCACATCCCATTGTAAAGGACTTCTAAGCAGCAACTCCGTATGTCTGTCCCGGGACAGCGGAAGGAGCGATCTTTCGTGCACTCTCATCTTATTTCCCTATTAAGTTTGAGGAAGTTTACTATGAAATCTCATGAGAGTTAAGTGAAATCTCATGAGATCACAGTAAACGAGTTCATGACCTCAGCACTGTTGATGCTGATTGGCTGCTGTTCATTTCTTCATTTTTTATTTTGTGTTACCTGCAGCTGGGCAGCAGCTAAGTATAACATTTTACACAGAACTTACTCTGCTGAGCTGAGGAGATTGTGAGGTAAAATATCTTCCTTTTTTACATAGAGATGCTCAGGTGATATTTTCCTGTCAGCTTTTTACAGCTATACTGCATCAGTTTCAAGTGATTTAGCATATGAGTATTATGTCCCTTTAAAGGGACAGTCTACACCAGAATTTTTATTGTTTTAAAAGACATATAATCCCTTTATTACCCATTTCCCAGTTTTGCATAACCAACACAGTTATAATAATATACTTTTAACCTCTCTGATTATCTTGTATCTAAGCCTCTGCAAACTGCCCCTTTTTTCAGTTCTTTTGACAGACTTACAGTCTAGCCAATCAGTGCCTGCTCCCAGATTACTTCACGTGCACGAACACAGTGTTATCTATATGAAATATGTGAACTAACACCCTCTAGTGGTGAAAAACTGTTAAAATGCAATCTGAAAGAGGTGGGCTTCAAGGTCTAAGAAATTAGCATATGAACCTCCTAGGTTAAACTTTCAACTAAGAATACCAAGAGAACAAAGCAAAATTGGTGATAAAAGTACATTTGAAAATTGTTTAAAATTACATGCTCTATCTGAATCATGAAAGTTTATTTTGGCCTAGACTGTCCCTTTAATAATGGTTTTGACATTCCTTGATGGTACATCCAGATCCTTTGTTATTCTTTTATGCCCCTCTCCTGATTTTTACTTTTCAACAATTAGCTGTTTTATTTGGGGACTCTTTGAGGACCATGGCTCTTCCGTTGGGATACAACACCAAACATTCAAGCACATCTTACTGCAACAGTTGACTTTAATCTGGGTTTAATCAGAATATACCTGCCATGAATTAAAGTGATTCTATTTACCTAAAGGCATGATTTAGAATGTGATTGGTTAACTGTGAACACAGATAGAGACACCATTATGAAAGGGTTTGCAGACATATGTAATCAGGGTGTTGTAGGGTTTTTTGTTTTTGTTTTTTCAAAATGTTCTTAAAGGGACATTAAACCCAAATGTTTTTTTTTCATGATTCAGATAGAAAAAACTATTTTAAACAGCTA
The DNA here is from genome assembly GCF_027579735.1 of Bombina bombina. Classification (NCBI taxonomy): domain Eukaryota; kingdom Metazoa; phylum Chordata; class Amphibia; order Anura; family Bombinatoridae; genus Bombina; species Bombina bombina. The sequence continues at coordinate 830,549,752 of NC_069504.1, forward strand.
TCTATTTAACTTCTGTTATCTCATTTGCTTCATTCTCTTGATATTCTTTCCTGAAAAGCATATCTAGATAGGCTCAGTAGCTTCTGATTGGTGGCTGCACATAGATGTCTCATGTGATTGGCTTTCCCGTGAACATTGCTATTTATTTAACAAAGGATATCTAAAGAATGAAGCAAAATAGATAATAGAAGTAAATTGGAATGCTGTTTAAAATTGTATTCTCTGTCTGAATTCTGAAAGAAATTTTTTGGGTTTAATGTCCCTTTAATAATTAGACTTGTGCAGCAGAAAATCATGTTTTTTGGACTAATCATTAAGAATGAATATTTTGAAAATGTAGTTTTCAGAATATGTCTTTGCTGCACTACTCGGTATTCATTTAGTTTAAAACTCAACAAACACTGAATATTTAGTAACATTTACATCATTTTTCGTTGAAACAAATGTAAATGTTCCTTTACTGCGGCTGAACGTATATCACCTGCAGGCTTAAACTTACCTATAGCGCACTGGGGGAGCCACTCTAATCATCACTCTTCTTCACATAGTCCAGGGCTGCACTAAAAGGAGGTATAGCTTCAAGCTAAGTCTCCTATTAGCTTAGCCCTGGGCTCTGTGAAGAAGAGTTGGGATAAGAGTGGCCCTTTCACTCGCTATAGGTAAGTAATTTACTAAAATACGTTACCTATAGCAGGTTGGGAGGCTGCGCTAATCCCGACCTGTCATCAAAGAGCCCAGGGCCGCACTAAAAGGAAGTATTTTACCTTTTAAAGGTAATTTAAAGGAAACAATGTATACTAACAAATTTCGTTAGAATATATTCTTTTTCGTTATAATGAGTACGTTGTTCGGATATTTGTTTTGTGGGTATTTGCTGTAACAGATTTACCAAGCAATGAATGGCATCTTTGAATCTTTATGAACAAGGAATAATGAATTAAAGGGACAGTCTACTCCAAAATGTTTATTGTTTAAAAAGATACATAATGCCTTTATTACCCAGTCCCCAGTTTTGCATAAACAACATGGTTATATCAATACACTTTTTACCTCTGTCATTACTTTGTATTTAAGCTTTTTCTGACTGCCCCCTGATCACATGACTTTTTATTTATTATCTATTGGTTTGCATGTTATCCAATTAGTGCAGTGTCTGCCACAACCCAGGGGCATTAGCACAATGTTGTCTATATGGCTCACTAGAAGTCTCTCTCTAAAAAAGCATGTGATTAAGAGGCTGTCTGTAGTGGCTTAGAAACAGGCAGAAATTTAGAGATTTAAAGGTTATAACGTATATTAATATAACAATGTTGGTTGTGCAAAGCTGGGGGGTGGGTAGTAAAGGTGTTATCTATATTTTTAAACAATAACGATTCTAGTGTAGACTGTCCCTTTAAAAAGGGATCTAGAACATTTTTCTTTCTGAATACTTAGTTCTCCCTGGCTATTTCCCCCTTATTTCATGTAAGCCTTCTTCTCAGTTCCTCTAACATATCTGCAGTGCTGAATAAGTCATGTGGCTATTCCAACCAAGCCATACAACCGACTAGAGGTTTGTTCCAAATTAAGTTTGACTTTGGTGGATTATTGTTTATAGTAAAACTTTTAATTGCATTACAATTGATCTTGTACTGAGCATGGCCAATTAGGTTTAATAGAACAAGCAGTATTCATACAATAAATTAAGCCTCTCATAGTCGTCGTTTTTTTTTTTCACATTGCTTTGAAGCAAGTTAAATAATGTTGAATGTCCTTCCAAGCAGTTTACCAGGTAAAAGGTTATTTGAGTACTTTAAATGAATTACAATCTAATTAGTTGTCCCGATAACAGCAATCGTTGCAAAAAAGTTGTTTTTTTTGCTGTGATCAAACATATAAAGCCCGCTGCTAAGATAAGGGCTGACAAAGAAGTTCAACTTTAGTAGCAGAGAATCCATGATAATATAACGGGATAGAGAAGTTAAATTAAAGGGAAATTCTAATGACATCTTCAAATCAATTATGCTTTTTTTGCATTGCTGACCCTATCTGAAGGATTTAACACAAAGTTAAAATCCTCTTATGAGATGGAACCCCAGAACAGTATATGGCCGGTGATTGGAGTGGTTGTAAGACTTCAACTTCTGATTGGATCACTAGTAGTTTCCTGCTTAGGAACTACAAATGTTGCCTTTCGAAATGGGATTTTATTTATGTGGGTAACCTTTTTGCAGAGATAAAATACATAGTGAATCGCTATTGTTTGCAAGCAAGCGATATCAGGTTAAAAGTAAACCCAATTGCTTAAAGGGACACTGAACCCACATTTTTTCTTTTGTGATTTAGATAGAGCATGCAATTTTAAGCAACTTTCTAATTTACTTCTATTAGCAAATGTTCTTCATTCTCTTGGAAGACCTAGCGTAAAGTCTAAGAGGTAAAAAAAAATGTGCACCAAATACAACATAAATAAATTTAAAGGGATAGGAAACCCAAATTTGTTCTTTCATGATTCAGATAGAACATTGCGATATTAATCAACTTTCTAATTTACTTCTATTATCAATTTTACTTTGTTCTCTTGGTATTTTATGCTGAAAAGCAGTGAGGTATACTTAGGAGCCGGCCTATTTCTGGAGAACTATATGGGAGCAGTTTCGCAAAAATTGTATTTATTTGCAAGAACACTTCATGACAGCAGTATTTCCTGCCATGTAGTAGTGCTCCAAATGCCTACCCAGGTACCTCTTTAACATAATATCATAGGAACTAAGCAAATTTGATAATAAAAGTAAAATGGAAACTTTAAAAATGATATGTTCTGTCTGAATCACAAAATAACATTTTTGGGTTTCACATCCCTTTAAATAAAGTGTTACACTCATATATACAGTTTCTGATAGAAAAAAATATTCATATAAATATTAATTAAAACATTTTATAAGGGTTTAAAGGAATACGGTATATGACAAGACACACATACATACGCATATTAACACATATATACACACACACATTTATATAATGTGTTTAATGTGTTTTTACCATAAATATTTAACATTCCAATGTTCTCCAAGTAGAAGAAACTGTTCTTAGTTTTTTAAATATATATTTCTTTCTTACAGGTGGTGAGAGTCCACGATCCATTACTGCTGAGAATTACTCTTCTCTACCACTAGGAAGAGGCACCTATTCCCAAACCCCAAGAGCCCAATAAAACCCCTCCCACCTCAGTCTTTACTTTGCCTCCGCTGGAGGTGGTTAAAGAATTAAGATGTGCATTTGATTCTTCAGAGAGAGGGGTTTTCATTCTTTAATGAGGCCCGGTTTCCCCTCAGAGTACAGTGCTTGTCAGAGGGATGTATATAGGGTATGGTTTGTGATTCTTTTTTTCACCTCATGGCAAATTTTTCATAAACTCCTATTCCATAACTTCTGCTGATATGTTTCAGTACTGGTTTGGCTGTCTGCTGCTTTTTTGCTGGTGGACGAGTGTTTATTGGTAAGTATAATTTATTAACATGTATACACTCTATAGCTATGTTATATGCACTTTCTTGTTTACATATATATTTGCTAACATGTATGGCTCACTTTAATAAAAGGTACAGTTACCTGACTGAGTGCCACCTTTGTGTTTCTTTAAATTATACCTTGAGACCCAGGGAAGGGGGGTCTGACAGGTGTTGCACCAGGACACTCTACCTTTTAAATCACTAACGAATGGAATAGTGTTTGTGTTGATCCTTTGTGTTTACACATATATGGTCCTTTATTTTATTCCCCTTGCTGTTTTGCATGCATCAGTCTTGGTTTACCCACATCGGGTTAACGCTTGTTGGGTTACAACACATTCCTTTAGTCTTATTATAGTTACTTTCACGCTTCGGGTTAGAGTACATTCATTCTTATCCACACATTGGGTTTTAGCACGCTAAATCCCTTATAGTTGTCAGTTTTTCTTCATGCTGATGAGCGCTATCTGACCACCGGATGTGATGTTAATGTCTCCTGCATTGTTTTGCAGTTCAGCTTAGCGTGCTTTGTACCTGTAAATTTATTTATAAAGCTACTTAGGAGGAGGTAAGGTATTTTCTGCCATCAAGAGCTTTTTAAGGGGTTTATAGTGTTTATTGCCTTGCTTTCTAAAATGCTTTAATGGAGCTGGATGAGTCTGTCCCTAAATCTACCCTAGAAATCTCTGAACATCTTTCTAACATTAGGTGTGCTTATTCTAAAAAAGCTGAGGTACCTTCTCCAGCTTGAATTCTCTCACGGGCAGAAACCAATTCCTTTCTAGCCTCTTTGATTCATATTCCAGGGGTGAACAACTGGGTTGTCAATTTCTACATCTAGGGGAATGGTCTCTTCACTAGGATGTTTTCAGTTTGTGGATTTTTTGGGTCAACCAGAGATAGATCTGATGGCCTCTCATTTGAATAACAAATTTCCCAGGTACTTTGCAAGCTCCAGTGATCTTCAAGCAGAGTTAGAGTATGGTCTAGTAGCTCCTTGGTAATTTCTGCTGGCTTATCTGTTTCCTCATCTAGTACTTCTACCCAGGATGTTTTCAAAGATAAGCCTAGAAACATTTTCAGTAATCCTGATTGCACCAGCTTGGCCTCATAGGATTTGTTATGCAGATCTACTTTAGATGTCCAGCTGTCCTCTTTGGCCTCTGCCTCTGTGGTCAGACCTTCTGTCTCAAGGTCCATATTTACATCCGGATCTCAAAGCTTTGAACTTGATGGCATGGAAATTAAACAGTTAGTCCTTAGACATAGGGTTTTCTCTGATTCTGTGATTGAAACCTAAATTCAAGCTTGTAAGCTGTTACTAGGAAGATTTATCATAAGTTCTGGAAGGCCTTTATTTCTTGGTGTGTGGATCATGATTTTTCCAGGCATTCATTCAGAATTTTTAAGATGCAGTTTTTAAAGGATGGTCTAGACAAGGGCTTACCTGCGAGTTCTTTGAAGGGGCAGATTTCTGCTCTTTCAGTCTTGTTTCATAGATAGATCACTAATCTTCCTGATATTCATAGTTTTGTTCAGATTTTGGTATGTGTTAATCCTGTAATCAAGCCAATTTCTCCTCCATGGAATCTCAACTTGGTGGTAAGGTTTTTGCAGGCTTCTCCTTTTGAACCTATGTATAAGGTAGTTATTAAACTGCTTTCTTGGAAGGTATTATTTCTCTTGGCTATCTCTTCTGCCATAAGTGTTTCTGAATTATCTGCTCTTTCTTGTGATCCTTCTTATCTAATTTTCCATCGGGATAAGGACGTTTTACGGACTGCTTTTTACTTTTGCCTAAAGTTGTGTCTTCAGATAAATTTAGCAGATGTTTAGAAAACCAAGGGGTAAAACACTGTTTTAAGTCTTTTAAATAGCTAATTTAACCCCTTGATTAACCGTGCAAGGGTTGCCATAGTTGCGTTTCATGGTGCAGTAATTTCACTGTGAAGAGGTTAATTACTTGTTCGTAGACATTTTATACACCCGAATAAAAAATAAAAAAATCCCCATGAACTATTGGTGTTCCCTTTTACAGTACAAATACTGCAACATTGGACATACTTTTGAGTTGTGTTGACAATTCTTCGAATACACATAGAGAAACAATGTGTGCAACTCCAACACAACTTGTGCTGTAAAATATACAGCATTAGTGTGTACAGTAGTTCCAGAGGCTTTCTCCGACACACTAAATAACATGCAATACTCTTTGAAATCCTGTCTATCACAAATAAACTATACAGGTTTAAGATTGCAGTAAAATAATTTGGAAATCCCAGCACTGAAGAAGAAGCAAAAGTCAAGTAATGCCGCTGAACTGGGATAATAGGTACATTCAATTAAATTCCCTTTATGTAAAATCATTACCTTATACTGGCAAAGTTTAAATGTGTAATCATTGGCATTATGCATTATTGATATAACAAATATTTACACTATGATAATTCCCTATGCTTTTCTTATAGCTTGTCTGCCCTTTGATAAAGATTATGGTTTCTGGTAATCACTTGTATCACTTCTGAATCAAGATTATCACTATGGTACTTTGAAATGTGGAAATTATTTTGGAATTCTAAAGAGAGCATTTCAATTATTAATATATGTTTTCAATTGAAGTACATTTTAAGATTTGTTTTTGTAACATAAATACCGGTATATATTTTTATTTGAAATTCATAGCCTGTTTGAAACTGGAAATTAGCATAATTATATTAATCTTTGGGGCCGATTAATCAAGCTCCGTATGGAGCTTCATGCCACAGTTTCCGCGCGAGCCCTTAGGCTCGCCGGAAACAGAAGTTGTGAAGCAGCGGTCTAAAGACCTCTGCTTCATAACTTGTCCGCCTGCTCTGAGGCCGCGGACAGAAATTAACCCGATCGAATACGATCGGGTTGATTGACACCCCCTGCTAGTGGCCGATTGGCCGCAAATCTGCAGGGGGCGGCATTGCACCAGCAGTTCACAAGAACTACTGGTGCAATGACAAATGCCGACAGCGTATGCTGACGGTATTTATCGATGTGCAGCGGACATGATACGCTACATTGTATCATGTCCGCTCGCACTATGATAAATGATAAAATGTGTTTAAAAAGCAAAATAATAAATGATAAAATGTGTTTAAAAAGCAAAATAATAAATGATAAAATGTGTTTAAAAAGCAAAATAATAAATGATAAAATGTGTTTAAAAAGCAAAATAATAAATGATAAAATGTGTTTAAAAAGCAAAATAATAAATGATAAAATGTGTTTAAAAAGCAAACACAGCTAATCACATAGCGATAACTACATGTATCTGAATAGTTGACTTTGTCCTTTACAGATTAAATATAACTTCTGCATTTTATCTGCATTTTATCTGTACCATCCATATGAAAAAAAGTCACAGGTTGACAGTTTCTCAGCTGTAGCAAAGTACCTTATAGCATATTTGTAACAAATGCATTATGTTTTATAAAAAGTTGTGTTTCCATCCACCTGTGCAATGTTCTAATCCAATATTTTTTGAAAATAAAGATTACTTACACCATTCTTTTACATAATACATGTTTTTGTCATATCTGAGTAAACACATTTACTCAATAAATGATGTAGTCATTGGGATAAACCATAAAGAATAAGCTGGAACTATAAGGGTCTGTATGTTTTTGTGTACAATAAAGTGGATTTTATGGAGTGATTAAATTACCATTTCGTGTTCCAAGTACTACTGACTAAAATAAATGCTTGGTGTAAAAGCAATATTGAAAAAGGGAAACAGGTAAAGTCTATCCTCAATTTAGAGGAGGACCAAATTTTGGAATAATTTATGCAGTGGTTGCAAGAGAGACCGCAATTGTAGTCACTGGTCTAGAATGATGCCAGAGCACTATAAAAGAATTTTATTAAAGTGAGTTAAAATTATAGGTGTATGAATAAAAATGTGGGGGGTAAACTGTAGGGCCCTAATGGGCTGTGATGAACAATAGGACTGTTTATATATGTGACCTACCAAATAATGGGAAATGCTGCTTTAACACGCTAAGGTCTGTTTAACCCTTTGAGTGCTAACAACTGCTCTGAGCCGTCACAAATTATCCCAGTCAGGTGCTGACGAAGGCTCAGAGCTGTCAATAGCACTCACCCACCTTGAGGGCAATCTGAGGGCTCCCACCTACTCCCACCCCGGCAATCTGGTCTGAATAGTGAGAGTCATCGCCGGGGCTTCACGATTCGCACAATGACGTCACGCGCAATGACGTGATGACGTCACCGCTCAACTTTATTTAAAATTAAAGGGACACGAAACCCAAAAATTTTCTTTCATGATTTAGGTAGAACATACAATTTTAAACAACTTTCTAATTTACTTCTATTATCTAATTTGTTTCATTGTCTTGGTATCATTTGTTGAAGGAGCAGCAATACACTACTGGTTTCTAACTGAACACATGGGTGACCCAATGACAATCGGTATATATATGCATCCACCAATCAGCAGCTAGAACCTAGGTTCTTTGCTGCTCCAGAACTTACCTAGATAAACCTTTCAGCAATGGATAACAAGAGAAGGAAGCAAGTTAAATAATATAAGTAAATTGGAAAGTTGTTTAAAATTGTATTCTCTATCTGAATTGTGAAAGAACATTTTTGGGTTTCATGTCCCTTTAACAATGAACAGTATAGTTAAAATGGGGGCATGCTACTTAGAAGCCTCTATCTCAGGCATCTAAGCAGCTACAGACCCCCAAGACCCACCATCGGAAAGGTAAAACCTTTCCAATGGTAAAAGTCTTGGGGATTTGGGGAAAAAAAAGTATAAAAGTAAAAAATAAATATGTTTAAAAAAAGTAAAAAAAAAGCTCAAATGCAGCTTAGCACCCAGGCGAGAAATAGCTTAGCAGTCAAAGGGTTAATATGAAGAGCTGGTGAATATTGTCTGGAGGGGGGGAGAGAGAGGGAGGTCGCGCAAGGGTTTGGCTATGTTTATTTAGATCGCAATAAGTTTTTATAATAGAGACTAGCCAGTGAATATAAATGTTGACAGGATATATTTATTGTTACGGTTGCCTCCAGGCTGGCTGGAAGTTGGACCGTAGAAAAGGATGCTCCTAGCGCTCACCAAAGGAGCAGCAGCACCGTGGACACTATAACTACTGCGTAGCCACCATCAGTAATGCAGACTCTATGAACCACCGCTGCTGGGCTGGTATCTCGCCGTCTGCTCTGCGCCCTGGACCTACGACCAGGCTCCAGTAGGTGAACCTCTTCCTTCTTTAGAGCGAAGCAGGATCAGGAACAAGAGCTCTTACAGGAGCTCAGTAGCTAAGGGAGTATATAGAGCATAGCAATCCCTGTAGTCATTACAGCTGTCCCCTACAAACATGAGTCAAAGCTGCAAGTTAGAGGGTCAGAAAAGGTCTGATTAGACAATGGGAATGTTTTTCACTAAACTTAATTAGAGCTGATCCCAGCAAACTTGTATTTAGAATGCTTCTTGAAGCTGAACAAAGTTATCTCTTTAGTTCTGACCGAAGGGTCTGTCACATAGCACTTAATGGCACACAATGAAAACCAATGACTCTGTAACAGTGCTCCCCCTCTGTGGAACACTCTGCCTGTGTGGCACCTGGCTCAGCAAGTCCCATTCACTGAACCAAGTGGGAGAAAGCCAGGGACAAGCTATTTTACAGGTCTGGGGACATAGTCTTAAAAGGGCATTGTTTACCAAAGTCACAATATGTCCCCAGACGGTTCTTAAAGGGCCATACACACCCAATAAAAGTTAATATGTTCTCAGGGGCACAATCTTCCAGGGGCCATAGTCATGAGGAAGGAGGCTGGCAAATAGGCTTCTCCAAAATCCAGGGAAGCAGGGCAATTTTCCATTTAAAGGGCCAGTTACAAATGGCAGTTTGTAACATTTATCAAAAGGTGAGGCGTAATTCTGGCCTATCTCACATTGGGGAGATACTGTAACTCAGTATATATTATTTAGTCTTAATTATTTTGACTATAATCTATATAAATGGAAATTATTAAAGGGGATCTTGTCAGAGCAGCAATCTCTCATCCTTAACCAAAAATTGTTCCTCTTGTTAAAGGTATGTACAACATAATCTGAACCAAAAGGTTACAATCTCAAATAGAATTATCCAGTCATTTTACATTAGAATATCAACTGTACAATATTAACCCCTTAATGACCAAGGACGTACGCCACACGTCCTCTAAAAAAATACACTTAATGACCGAGGACGTGTGGCGTACGTCCTTGGTCTGGAAAGCAGCTGGAAGCGATCCTGCTCGCTTCCAGCTGCTTTCCGGTTATTGCAGTGATGCCTCGATATGGAGGCATCCTGCAATAACCCCCCTTGGCCATCCGATGCAGAGAGAGCCACTCTGTGGCCCTCTCTGCACCGGACATCGATGGCCGGTAGCGTTGGTGGATGGGAGCCGACTTGGGAGGCGGGTGGGCGGCCATCGGTGAGATCTGGAAGGTGGAGGGGGGCGGGATCGGGGGCGGATCCTTCGGGGGCGCGCACGGGCGCGCGCGCGTGCACGGGGGTGGCGGGCGGGCACGTGCACGGGGCGGGAGCGGGTGGGAACCGCTACACTACAGAAATTTTTTTATAAGTATATTGTCAAATAAAATGAAATACTTTTTTTTACCAAAGCATCTAAGGGATCTGGAGGGGTGGGGGGTTGGTATTGGGGGGGGGGGGGAAGCTACACTACAGAAAAGGGACATTTTTTAATTAAAAAAAATGCATATTATTCACTAAAATGGGTACTGGCAGACAGCTGCCAGTACCCAAGATGGCGCACATTAAGTCAGAGGGGGAGGGTTAGAGAGCTGTTTGGTGGGGGATCAGTGAGGTTGGGGGCTAAGGGGGATCCTACACAGAAGCATATGTAAATATGCAAAAAAAAATGCACAAAAAAGCCAAAATTTTCCTTTTATTTTAGTACTGGCAGAGTTTCTGCCAGTACTTAAGATGGCGGGGACATTTGTGGGGTAGGGGAGGGAAGAGAGATGTTTGGGAGGGATCAGGGGGTCTGATGATTCAGGTGGGAGTCTGATCTTTACACTAAAGCTAAAATTAACCCTGCAAGCTCCCTACAAGCTACCTAATTAACCCCTTCACTGCTAGCCATAATACACGTGTGATGCGCAGCGCCATTTAGCAGCATTCTAATTACCAAAAAGCAACGCCAAAGTCATATATGTCTGCTATTTCTGAACAAAGGGGATCCCAGAGAAGCATTTACAACCATTTGTGCCATAATTGCACAAGCTGTTTGTAAATGATTTCAGTGAGAAACCTAAAATTGTGAAAAATTTAACGTTTTTTTTAATTTGATCGCATTTGGCGGTGAAATGGTGGCATGAAATATACCAAAATGGGCCTAGATCAATACTTGGGGTTGTCTACAACACTACACTAAAGCTAAAATTAACCCTAGAAGCTCCCTACATGCTCCCTAATTAACCCCTTCACTGCTGGGCATAATACACGTGTGGTGCGCAGTGGCATTTAGCAGCCTTCTAATTACCAAAAAGCAATGCCAAAGCCATATATGTCTAATATTTCTGAACAAAGGGGATCCCAGAGAAGAATTTACAACCATTTATGCCATAATTGCACAAGCAGTTTGTAAATAATTTCAGTGAGAAACTGAAAGTTTGTGAAAAAAATTGTGAAAAAGTGAACGATTTTTTGTATTTGATCGCATTTGGCGGTGAAATGGTGGCATGAAATATACCAAAATGGGCCTAGATCAATACTTTGGGTTGTCTTCTAAAAAAAAATATATACATGTCAATGGATATTCAGGGATTCCTGAAAGATATCAGTGTCCCAATGTAACTAGCGCTAATTTTGAAAAAAAATGGTTTGAAAATAGCAAAGTGCTACTTGTATTTATGGCCCTATAAGTTACAAAAAAAGCAAAGAACATGTTAACATTTGGTATTTCTAAACTCAGGACAAAATTTAGAAACTATTTAGCATGGGTGTTTTTTGGTGGTTGTAGATATGTAACAGATTTTGGGGTTCAAAGTTAGAAAAAGTGTGTTTTTTTCCATTTTTTCCTCATATTTTATAAAAAAAATTATAGTAAATGATAAGATATGATGAAAATAATGGTATTTTTAGAAAGTCCATTTAATGGCGAGAAAAACGGTATATAATATGTGTGGGTACAGTAAATGAGGAAGAGGAAAATTTCAGCTAAACACAAACACTGCAGAAATTTAAAAATAGCCTTGGTCCCAAACGGACAGAAAATGGAAAAGTGCTCTGGTCACTAAGGGGTTAAAGGGACATTAAACACTTTGAGATGGTAATATAAAATGATAAATTGTATATATAAAACAACTCTCCAATATACTTTCATTATTTATTTTGTCCTATTTGCCTGTAATTCCATTCTGAAATTGTGAGCTTTTTAGTTCCTGTTAGAAATTGAAGTGCAGAACACTGTTAAATCCAGCACAACCATTGGCTGCATACTCTAGTGACCTATTTATAACTGACTCTAATTGGCCACAGCAGAGAAGGTAACACAAGTTACAACATGGCTGCTCCCAGTGTTTTGTAGACACTAAAACTTTACACTTATTTTGTCACTTTTTAAACAACTAATGAAACTTTAAAAAATACATCTACATGTTAGTCATGGACTAATCTTTTCTTTGAATGTATCATTCTATCTAGCATGTATTTAGTGTTTAATGTCCCTTTAAGTTGTATTCCGGATGATTAACTATTGAATGATTTTAAACCATTAACCTGTTTAACCTCAGATGCCAAACATAGTATAACTAGATTTTATATTTATATATCCAGTGTTGTTAGCCTTAAAGGTTCTAATTAATGTTAACCTTATTACAAGTATAAATAGATCACCTACTAACTTTTGACACAATTAGTTGGGCTTTATGCTCTCAAAAATATAACACATCCATACTGCTGTCTTATGATGTCAGCTCCATCACACCCATATGGGTCTTGGGAAACCAAGTAGAATGGAGTGTAGAGCGATAATTCTCTGTAATAGAGCTCTACTGACTGAAGTTAAGTAAATAAATTGAGGAGCCAGAGTTGAGAAATGTGGATTTGGTATGTTATATAGGAATAGTTTTGTCACTAGACTCAGGCATTGGAGTAGTGGCAAAGACAACTGAGTGCTCATGTAATGTAGGTTTTTAGATCTTTGTAGTATCCCATATTGGCTCGACATTTAGTGCCCTGTAACTGACATTATGTTTCAACTAGTGTAAGTATAATATGGGTAGGTGTTAAAGGGTGATTGTGTCAGGCAAAAAAAGACAAATGGAGTAGCTCTCTGCAGTTCTACTCAATATAAGGTACAATGAATAAAAAACAGATCTTTTGCACTTAAACAACTAGACACTTCCACACTGAAAATATACTGACAAACTAAAATTAGTAGTATGCAATACAAATGAAATACACTTAACGTTAATATTTAGGCAGTAATGAAAAAAACTCTCTTCACTTGAGAATAAAAGGTTTACTTAAAACAATTAAATCAAATACAACTTTAATACAATTTAAAAACCACCTGTGGTGTAGGGTAAACTGATCTAAAATGATAGAATATCTCTGTACAATAAGTAGATAGACATTTAAATATAAAGTCCAAATTTGAACTAAGTGCTTTTGAAGTGCAATAAAACAAAGCATATCTCCACTGGTCAGCTCATCAAAGTATCCTAAGCATGTAGGTATACAAATAATACACACTCCCTTATAGAGAGTGATGAACTGTCTTTTTGAAGCTTTTTTAGATATCTTTCTAAATGAGTGTCTTAAAACTGAAATTGGGCAGTGTTCCAAACCAACAGACTGCAGTCTGATCAAATGTGGCAGAAAAAGTTCCGGAGTACAATTCAACATAAAAGTATCTTCAAGTATACACCTTCCCTCTGTTCTTCATAGATCACTTACCTCCTTTTTTCACTTTGGGTGTTCCTTGTGTGGTGGTGCAGACTTGTATTTGACAGTCGACTTACCCACTTCCCCTGTGTGATCGCGGTCTATAGTGAGAGCTGACTTCTCCGGAGTGGGGCAGTGACTCAAACTGGCGTTCTTCTCGTGTCCCTCATTGATTCCTTATAAGGTTTGTGACATCACCTAGTCACGTCACGTGATCTTCTTTCAGCAAATTGTGATGCTTAGATTCGTTAAGCAAACAGAGTGCTCTGTGTGTTAGATTTTTGGACCTTGAGTACCATCTATGTGTTTCAGCCTTAGCCTTTATCAAGATACTTCTAGTGTGGTCCTTTGCTTCTTTCATAGGTGATCCTTCATAAGTATTTTTTTCTTATTGGAGATTCGACTTGTCAATCAAAACTTTCTGAAAGATGCAGTCTGGTCTTGTCTCTCTTGCTAAGTCTGGTGTTAGGAATTCTGTATTGGATATCTCCTCTGGGATTCCTCGGATTCTCTGGTTATTTTGGCGGGACCTATTTTCTAGGTCTGCCATCTTATCTTCTATCTCAGCTGTATTATCTGCAAGGTTTTGAGTATAGCTGAATAGGTTTGAGTGGTCTACCCCATATCCTCCTGTTTGTGCTCAATTGTGTCCAATCTCTCAGTTGTGATATTAAGATCTTTTCTTAAATCTGCTATAGTGTAAGTTACATTTTCCGTCAAGGAAGCGTAATGTGCATCAAGAAGAGATTTTAAGGAGTTAAGGATAAATGGGGAGAAGAGGACATCTTAATCAAATCCACATACCATGTTCTACAGGGCCAAGCTGGAGCTATCATAATTACTGGAGCAGACTCCTGTTTGATTCTAGCAATAATTCTTGGCAGGGGGACAAAGTCTGGGATACTTCTTGCATCACCAGTCAACTGCTGGTACCTCCTTGGTGATTTATGTATGCAACTGCCGTGACATTGTCTGACTGGAAGCGGATGTACTTCTCTTTCTTGAGAAGGTGGCAAAATTGAAGAGCTTGAAGAATCGCTCGGAGTTCCAAGAAGTTTTTCACTAACCTCACTTCCAGAGGAGACCAAACTCCTTGCACTTTTCACTAACCTCACGTTCTGGTGAACTGCTTGTACAATGCCGCCCCCTGCAGATTTGTGGCCATTTGGCCGCTAGCAGAGGGTTTCAATCAACCAGATTGTATGCGATCGTGTGGATTGATGTCTGCCACCTTAGAGGAGGCGTACGAGTTAAAATGCAGGTGGTCTTAAGACTGCTGCTTCTTAACTCCTATTTCCGAAGAGCCTGAAAGCTCACACGGAATCATTTACATTCAGGGCCATTCGGCCCTTGTTAAATAGGCCCCTAAATCTCAGTTAATAAGAAGTTTTTGAATAACTTGCTCACGTGCCTCTGCTTGCAATCAACTTTCAAGCTTGGTGATGCCCCCTTATGAAGCATTGGCACCTAGAGAACTTGGCCAAGGGCTTTATTCGTCCATCTTCATCACCTGTTGGTGTAGGTTTTTTCTTTGTTAAGAAGAAGGATGGCGGTCTACGGCCTTGCATTGATTATAGAGAGCTGAATAAGATTACAATAAAAAACGATACTCCCTTCCATTGATTCCAGAATTATTTGACCGTCTTCGGGGAGCCCAAATTTTTACTAAATTGGATCTTCGTGGTGCCTATAACCTGGTCCGTATTCATCCTGGACATGAGTGGAAGACAGTCTTTAACACCCAGGCTGGACATTACAAATATCTGGTTATGCCCTTCGGACTATGCAATGCTCCGGCTGTCTTTCAGGCTCTGGTGAATTATATCTTCCAAGACCTTCTCAACAAATATGTGCTAGTTTACATGCATGATATCTTGATCTTCGCTTCCTCCATAAAAGAGCACCGCAGTCATGTAAAACAAGTCCTTTCTCGTTTACGCAATAACCACCTTTTTGCTAAATTGTCCAAATGTGAGTTTGAAAGACAAGAGATCTCATTTTTGGGCTATGTCATATCTAAAAGCGGATTTGCCATGGATCCCAATAAATTACAGGCAATTGCTGATTGGCCTCAGCCCATTACAGTAAGGGGAATCCAGCGCTTCATTGGCTTTGCCAATTATTACCAGAAGTTTATTAAAGACTTTTCATGAATTATTGCCCCAATAACTGCTCTTACCCGAAAAGGAGCTAAGTGCAAAATTTGGCCTAAACCTGCTCTCAAGGCCTTTGAAACGTTAAAAAATGCCTTTTGTGCTGCTCCCATTCTTGCTCACCCAGACGCTTCCTTACAGTTTACCATGGAAGTGGATGCTTCGGATGTTAGTGCTAGGGCAGTACTTTGCCAACGTAATCCACAGACTGGAAAAAAATCATTCTGTAGCTTACTTTTCCAAGATATTTTCTTCAGTAGAGTTGCACTATGATGTGGGAGAGAAAGAGCTGGTGGTTATCAAGATGGTTCTCTCTGAATGGAGACATTTACTAGAGGGTACCATATTACCTGTTGTTGTCCTTACTGATCATAAGAACTTGCCATACCTTGAAACGGCTAAACGATTAAATTCACGACAAGCACGCTGGGCAATGTTTTTCTTCCGCTTCAACTACATTGTGTCTTACATTCCAGTATCTAAGAACACTAAAGCTGATGTCTTATCTATGCAGTTCACTCCAGATACCTCACTATCTGAAGCCCCTAAATCTATTATTCCAGCAGAACGGATTATTGGACAACTTTCCACATCTCTGCTAAAGCGTTTGCAAGCAGCCCAATACAAGATTCCTGTTTCCCTTACAGCTCCACCACATAAATACTTTGTCCCTGGTTCTCTTCGCAAGAGTCTACTATCTTGGGCCCATAGTAATAAGAGTTCTGGCCATCCAAGAGTACTACACACTACTCAACAACTCCAGTCACATGTATGGTGGTCTAACCTTCAAAAAGATGTCAAAGAATGTGTTTCCTCCTGTGCTACTTGTGCAGCAATAAAGGTACCAAGAATGCTGCCTTATGGTCTCCTGCAACCTCTTACAGTTCCTAAACAACCTTGGACACATTTGTTTATGGACTTTATTGTAGACCTACCCCCATCAAATGGCTGCACAGTTCGCTTTTCCAAACAGGCTCATTACATACCGCTTCCTACATTACCTTTTGCCCAAGACATGGCTACATTTTTTTATTATATAAACAACAAGGATGGGGGAAAGGGGACAAGAAAGGGATTAGCTAGCACTCTTTCCTATTACTGAAGTAACTAGGCTGAATATATCAGCTCACAACAAGTGTAAATTAAGTTCCTTTAAAAATCAAACTTTAATATTAAAAATGCAAAAAAGGGGTAATAAACTACCCAAAATAACTTCATACACCACTACCCATAACCTCTAACAACAGGGATAGTAATAATAGACTAGAACCGCTGTATACTATGCCCCTGTATTCCTGTCCGATAGCTGGAATCGTCGGCTCCAGGTGCCAGGAATAGTAAAGTCAGCGGTCTAGCTAAATATAAGCACAAATGCATTTCGGCCTTTGACACTGGCCTTTTTCAATGCATATATTGTGATAGTAACAGACAAACCAATTGCCGAAGACTTAGGGCTTTTAAGTTGTGCACTGCCAAAATTGGACTAATCAGAAAGCGGAATCCAGTTACGCCCCCAAACTAACCTATCAGAATAGTTCTACCTCCATGCTTTAGAGGTGTGCTCAGTTTTGGGTTGATTGTATCCAATAAAACGTGCTAAGCTATTTGGCCAGTATTTGCTTACTTAGAAACCACGCCTTTATGCTACTTACCTTTCATTGGGTGCAGTATTTGTGGGTGGTTATTTTATACGTTGTCTACTGGCGATATTGCTAATGGAATATGCAGTACTCATAATAAGTACTTTGTGTATATGGTAAACTATGTCATGCACCTTATATTGTATATGACTTGAAATACCTTGAATCAATTTACCCTTAGATCACGTTCCGCTTTGATTACGAAGGGAAGTTTTCACCAAAACAAGTTACATAATACAGTAACTAATTCCTATTATCACGAGTCATAGCTATAGTGACATATTATCCTCCATATACGTCCAATCGCATTCATGCAGAATTATAACATACTGAGCCAAAGCTCGTTATATTGTTATTATTAATGCTAGGATATTGGTCATTGGATAAATCCACTATATTCAGGGTGCATGTCATAGTTTTAAACTTTCTATTTAGTATAATATTAGTTGGAGCAATTAATCAAACTCATTATATTGATCAAAAATAGTGGCAAAACGTTATTAATATAAAATCTCTACCATAAAGACAACACTGAATATATATTACGAAAAGTCTAAAATAACCGAGAGTCAAACCAGATGATGAAAGCATATTAACAGATGTCCATTTTGTGCGTAAAATAAATGCACCTTAAATGTCACAAGCTTTCGATACACTTCAGAATCCTTAGGTTGACACTATGGGGCCTATTTATCAAGCCGTCAACCGCAAATACGCTGGAATTCCGCAGCGTAATTGTTGCGAGCTTGATCCGACCTAGTTATCATAGCCTAGAGACTGGCAAAAGTTGAAATTTGTGATGTAACATACGATCCGCCGGTCTCAATCCAACGCAGATCAATGCATATGTCATTACAGATGTCCTGAATACACATTCGGCTCTATCTGACACTTTTTCAATGTTATATCAAATTTCTAACAGGTACACTCGCGGCTATTCCGGCCCAGCATACCTGGTTTTCAATCAGCCACCCTGGAGGCCGCGGATGCCATAGAAATCAATAGGAGTTTGAAAGCAGCGAAAGCTTATGTTCGATGCTGCCAGATATCCCATTGATTTATGTGGTTAAAAACAAGTTACGTTTACTCCTAACACCCTAAAATAAACCCCAAGTCTAAACACCCCTAATCTGCCGTCCGACATCGCCACCACCTACATAATGTTATTAACCCCTATTCTGCCGCTCCCGAACCCCGCTGCCACCTATATAATGTTATTAACCCCTATCCTGCTGCTCCCGGACCCCGCTGCCACTAAATAAAGTTATTAACCCCTATCCCGCCGCTCCCGGACCCCGCCGCAACCTAAATAAAGTTATTAACCCCTATCCCGCCGCTACCGGACCCTGCCACCACTAAATAAACGTATTAACCCCTAAACCTCTGGTCTCCCACATCACTACCACTAACTAAACCTATTAACCCCTAAACAGCCAGCCCCCCACATCGCCATAAACTAAATTAAGCTATTAAAATGACAACATCCGTATCTTAATATAAATTTAAACTTACCTATAGAATTAAAAAAAAACTATTTTTTAAACTATTAATTAACCTACCCTAACTGTTATCCTACAGTTAAATTAAACTAGCAATTAAAAAAACTAAATTACATATTAAAAAATCTAACCCTACTAAAATTATTTAAATCTACTATTAAACCTTATTACAAATTACTAAATTACCAAAAAAAATAAACGCTGTTACAAAAAATAAAAAACACTAAATTATAAAAAAAACAACAAATCTAATAGCCCTATCAAAATAAAAAAGCCCCCCCAAAATAAAAAACAACCCTAGCCTACAATAAACTACCAATGGTCCTTAAAAGGGCCTTTTGTGGGGCATTGCCCCAAAGAAATCAGCCCTTTCACCTGTAAAAAAAAATACAAACACCCCCCAACAGTAAAACCCACCACCCAACTAACCAATCCCCCCAAATAAAAACCCTATCTAAAATAACCTAAGCTCCTCATTGCCCTGAAAAGGACAATTGTATGGGCATTGCCCTTAAAAGGGCATTTAGCTCTTTTACCTGCCCAGACCCTAATCTAAAAATAAAACCCACCGAAAAAAAACCTTAAATAAACCTAACACTAACCCCCGACGATCCACTTACAGTTATTGAAGTCCCACTTGAAGGATCAATCCAGCTTGTAAGAAGTCTTCATCCAGGCGGCAAGAAGTCTTCATCTGGGCGGCCTCTTCCATCTTCATCCAGCCGGCGAAGTCTTTATCCAGATGGCATCTTCTATCTTCATCCATCCGGCGCAGAATGGGTCCATCCTGAAGACATCCGGCACGGAGCTACTCTTTAAAACGGTTGCTGCCGTAAACTGCAACTTTAATGCAAGTGACATCATCTAAGATGGTGTCCCTTGCATTCCTATTGAAAGATTTCAATCAGCCAATAGTATTAGAGCTGCTAAAATCCTATTGGCTGTTCCAATCAGCCAATAGGATTTGAGCAGCTCTTATCCTATTGGCGGTTCCAATCAGTCAATAGGATGAGAGCTCAATCCTATTGGCTGATTGGAACAGCCAATAGGATGAGAGCTGCTCAAATCCTATTGGATGATTGGAACAGCCAATAGGATTTTAGCAGCTACAATCCTATTGGCTGATTGAAATCTTTCAGCCAATAGGAATGCAAGGGATGCCATCTTGGATGGCGTCACTTGCATTCAAGTTCCAGTTTACGGCAGCAACCGTATTGAAGAGAAGCTCCATGCCGGATGTCTTCAGGATGGACCCGCTCTGCGCCGGATGGATGAAGATAGAAGATGCCATCTGGATAAAGACTTCGCCGGCTGGATGAGGATAGAAAAGGCCGTCTGGATGAAAATGTCTTGCCGCCTGAATGATGACTTCTCAGGCTGGATGGATCCTTCAAGCGGGACTTCAAGAACTGTAAGTGGATAGTCAGGGGTTAGTGTTAGATTTATTTAATATTTTTTTGGGTGGATTTTATTTTTAGATTAGGGTCTGGGCCGGTAAAAGAGCTAAATGCTTTTTTAAGGGGAATGCCCATACAAATGCCCTTTTCATGGCAATGGGGAGCTTAGGTTATTTTAGATAGGATTTTTATTTGGTTGGTTGGGTGGTGGGTTTTATTGTTGGGGGGAGTTTGTAGTTTTTTTTTTACAGGTAAAAGAGCTGATTTCTTTGGGGTAACGCCACACAAATGGCCCTTTTTTTTTATTTTTTTAAAGAAGTTTTTATTTTGAAAAAATAACAGATTTTACAAAACGTATATAAGAATATTTCCATAGCGTAACAATGAGGTACAGCAGTAAAAGTGCTTTTGGATTAAAGATCCATACATCATACATAAAAGTGCAACAAGTTCAGTACATAGGTTCAGTGCAGAGACCTGTATGACCCATGCTTCTATATTACAGTCTCTGGGATATTACATGAGTTACAACATATATTAAATAGCGTTATCCTCAAAAGGGTACTGGCAACTGGCTAAGATGGTGTCTAAGGGCAAAGCCTGGTGTTTGGTATAGTGGATCTTAGTGGGTTCTAAGTTTGTATCGCTCTTTGTGCTGGTTCCATAAAGATAGTTTAAGTTTGTGTGTGACTAATGAGCCTGATTGGAGGTGGTGGTACCTTTCAAGTTGTAGAAAACTCTCTACCTGGTCCTCCCACTCTTTCTCAGTCGGGGTATTGGAGGATTTCTAATGTCTTGGAATTAGGGTTTTAGTGCTGTTTAGCATGAGGATCAGCAGGTCCCTAGCATTACTGTTGTGCAGTTTGGGCAGGAGTAGAAATAGTAAGATCTGTGGATAAATTGGTAGCTGTTTGCCTATTGCATCTGACATGCGCTCCAGTACCATCAGCCAGAACGTATCTAGTTTATTACACTGCCACCATATGTATGTAGGGGTGGCTATTTCTCTGCATCCCCTCCAGCACTTATTGCTAGCCATTTTGTAAATAGTGTGTAGTCTGCTGGGGGTCAGATACCATCTCGTTAAAAATTTGAACTTGGTTTCAAGGACTCTTGTGGAAATTGATGAGCGCTTAGTAGTGTTAAAAACAGTCAGCCAGTCCTTAGCAGCGATGCTAATGCCCAGTTCCTTGTCCCATGAGTTGGTGTAAGAGGGCAAGAGTTGAGGCTCTTTGATTAGCAGTACACAAACGGCTATAGCAAAGTCTATCAACAATTGTTTTTTAACGTAATGCACTGTTAAAGTGGTTTTATTATATCAACTGTGAGATTTGTTATTGATACATTTTAGCTACTAAGGTTTTATTATATCAACTGTGAGACTTGTAATTGATAAATTTTTAGTTACTATTTTTTATGCTCCCAGATGTTAGAGACGTCTCTATCAACTGTTATATGTTATTTCGAAAGCTATCTGACCACTACTTATTTTGAAATTGTATTTTTACTATTAAATCATTTTTAACACTAGTAAAGCGTGTCTTTTGAACACTACACAATATTAAGTTGTTAGCACATAATGCACATAATTTTCTAAATATTTTCTTAAACAAATTTCCAAGTCTGAGTATCACTCAATATACACATCATCACTCTAAGAGATCTTTAGCTTTTAGCACCCTTACTACATCACTTTTTACACAATTTCTCCCTGTTTAGATTGAAGGATCTAAGCTTACCAAGTAAGGTGTTTGATCTATCCCCTCCTATGACACTAGCACACTATTAACTCCAACTCTTCAGCATATATATATATATATATATATATATATATATATATATACTAGTCCTAAAACCCTATATATATAGGTAAAAATATATTTTTGTTTAAAAAGCCATCAGATACATGTAGACATATTTATTTATGAATAAATAGAATATATTCCATTTTATAAAGAACATTGGAATATGAAATATTTATCATTTTCATGTTGGGTTTTTGCTAATGAGAATATGTCATGGTGTTTGCATGAGAGAGTGGGTGGTAGGTTTTTATTCAACTTTTTTTTCCATTGACTTCTACGGGGGAATGCAAAAACATAATCACGATTTTCGAATTTTTACTTTATTTGGGTTAACGATGGAGAAAAAAAAGTATACTTTCAAATTGTAATATGAGCACAAACCGACTAGCGCAAAAATTAAATTCTAATGGAGTGTTTGCTAAGTTAGAGTTATGTAATTTCATCTTGAGATCTTCTTTTTTGGATCCTTCTTAGGGGTTGATTTATTAAGCAGCGAATGCTGCTTCCGACCCTCCTAAGACCACTGCTCCTTAACTCGTCCGCTACCTCTGAGATGGCGGACAGCAATCAGCCCGATCGAATACGATCGGGTTGATTGACACCCCCTGCTAGTGGGCCAAGAATCTGCAGGGGGCGGTATTGCACCAGCAGTTCACAAGAACTGCTGGTGCAATGATAAATGCCGACAGCGTATGCTGTCGGCATTTATAGATGTGCAGTGGACATGATCCACTATATTGGATCATGTCCGCTCGCACCTACATAAATTGACCCCTTAGTGTTATTTATAATTGGTTTATTAAATTTGTAAGGTACATTTCAGGTACTTTATGTGAAGCTTTCATACCTTATTCTTTTATCATGCTGGAATAATCTTGTGAACTGTTGCCAAGTTGCCTTTGAATTTTATTGTCAAGATATTATTTGACCTTCTTTTAGACGTGCTAAGCAGGAGAATCAAAGGAAACTGGTTATGGTCTGTTGTTTTCAGATTTCCGCTAGTGGGTTCAATTACTTTGTAGCTGATTGTCTTTTTGTTTTAATACAATTTCCTCATTTTGGGTAGGCTTTCTCAAATCCTCAAATAAAGAGCAATCCAGGGTCAGAGTAAAAAATATGTCTTTAATCAAAAATAGTTAAAAGTCCAACATGGGAACAGTAGATAAGAAAAGGCACACACACCTATTGCTGTAGCTTACGCGTTTCGGCCGTAGCCTTACTCATAGCTAATACACTCTCACTTAACCACTTGGTTTAAAAAGACCTCCCTAGGTTGTAATTGGTGTCCCTTACGCGATAGCTAAGGGCCAATTGATATGTTTAAAACGAAACTGCTCAGATATGACTACATATGAAAATCAGTCAAAGGACTTAGTGAAACGTTTCAAGGAAAGGGGTTATAAAAATTCTGATATAACCAAAGCCCTGAATGAGGTTAAACTCATTGATAGAAGTACTTTACTTACTGTCAAAAAGGGCAAGACTTCCACTACTGAATATAAAGGGGCTACATTTGTAACTACCTTTAGTGCCCAATACCAACAAATATGTGGCATAGTACGAAAACATTTCAGCATGTTGAGAGCAGACAACAAATTGATTAAAACCATTGACAATGGGTTGAGATGCTCTTACAGAAGGGCCTGCACACTAGGCAACATTTTGTCCCCCTCCAAATTAAAATCGGAGTAAAAGCCAACTAGTTCATGGTTACAACATAAGGGCATGTATAAATGTGGACATAACAAATGCAAACCTTGTGATTACATTGAAGTAACCACAACTTTTTCCTCTGCTGTCAATGATAACACATATGAAATAGAGAGATGTCTTAACTGTTCATCAAGCAATGTGGTTTACATGTTGGGGTATGTACTTTGTCAGGTCCAGTACATAGGACTTACCACCAGGGACGTGAGGTCCCGTATGAGGGAACACTTTAGTTCTATCAAGGTGGGCAAAGCTACCACTCCAATAGTGCAACATTTTGTGACCAAACATAACAACAGTATTTCATCACTAAGATGGAAAGTGATTGAACAAGTTGTGTCCCCCACTAGGGGAGGCGACAAGGAGAAATTGCTGAACAAAAGGGAAATGTTCTGGATTTTCCATTTGGAAACCAGACATCCCAGAGGTCTGAATTCCCAGTACGATTTGATCAATTATTGGGAATAGCCCAATTGGCTTCCCAGTGATTGATTATTTCTGTCACATTAACCCCTTATGGGGGCACTTCTTACATACACAATTGCATGAGTGTATGTGGGAGTATAAGACACAGATGTATATATGTATATATGTCCATATCCACTCCATGCATTTAGGACATATCTAGAACTCTATGTCTCATTGTACTTCCTTCCATTATGATACCAACAACACACTTGAGTGTTTTTCTTTTTCTTTTTCTCCTATATTATAAATACACAATAGAAAACACGAATATATTCAACAAATAATGTGTTTATATAATATAATCTAGGGGTATGTGAACCAGTGTATATATATATATATATATATATTCTTTCAGTAATATATGTCCCATATATTTTGTTCAAATATATACAATGCTAACATCTTTGATATCGCTTTTCTTTTAAACAATCTTTTCAAAACAGTCATATCCTGCTAAGATGACTTTTAGTAGTAAGTAAATTCTTTGATAAAATCACACAAAGGGTTAAAACACGCCTAATGATTTTACACCAATTACAACCTAGGGAGGTCTTTTTAAACCAAGCGGTTAAGTGAGAGTGTATTAGCTATGAGTAAGGCTACGGCCGAAACGCGTAAGCTACAGCAATAGATGTGTGTGCCTTTTCTTATCTACTGTTCCCATGTTGGACTTTTAACTATTTTTGATTAAAGACATATTTTTTACTCTGACCCCGGATTGCTCTTTATTTGATATCTTTTGCCGTTTCCTGGGGGTCAGAGATAAGGAGCGTAAACAGGCACACATGATCCAATCGGAGGCAGTGGGTGTGCATCTTCTAACCAATCACGGATGGTCAGGAGCGAGTTACGTCAGAGCCTGTGTACAGCCAGACTGGAACTCAGGAGAGGACTGCAGCGAGTTGTGTTAGGTGGACCCGCGTTTTACCCCAGAGGAAGGGAGGCGAGGCAGCCCAGGATCACCGGAGTCGCTGAATACCCTCCATCTTTCTACATCATTGTGAGTAAGCAAACAAACTGTTTAAAACGGCTGCGTTTCATTCATCTTTATTGAATTGTGCTACATTTGAACAGCTTCTGCCCAGCATTATATATATCTACCTGCAAAGACTGCACTGCACATCGTTTCTTAACACTTACTCACTTTGGCATAAGTACACAGGCGGGACATGAACTGTGGAGTAGGAGCATTTACATTTCTTGTATTTTGCTGATGGATTAACCACTTGTGTACCTCTACTTGTGTACCTCTACTATTGCACACCCCGCACATTTTGTATGTACAGTTATTTATCCCCACAAAGCATATATTTTTTTACATGGGGATTTTTTGATGGGAGATTGCTGCCTACTATCCTTCTCAATTTTGTGTTTCTCAAATCCTACCATCTTTATTTGGAATGTTCAAGTTATTTTGTGATCATACAAGTAATAGAATGGGCAAGTTCCAGGGGGCTCATTATATTCTTACCAGGATCAGGGCTCAAGTCTGTTAATTGTTGTAATAAACAGTTTTTATACTTATCTACATATCTACCTGTATTTAATCTCCAATTAGTATATAGCCTCTTGCCTGAACTTAGGCGCTGTATACATCACTAGTGTTATATATATATATATATATATATATATATATATATATATTTTTTTTTATATATACTGTATATATATATATATATATATATATATATATATATATATATATATAAAACAATAGTGATGTATACAGCGCCTAAGTTCAGGCAAGAGGCTAAATACTAATTGGAGATTAAATACAGGTAGATATGTAGATAAGTATAAAAACTGTTTATTACAACAATTAATAACAGTTTATTACAACAATTAGCAATAATGGAGATACAAATCTCTTGAATGACTGACTAGAGGTCAAAGTATCAGCAATAAACTCAACAATAAATTCAGCAATAAATTAGTTAGTAGATCGATCAAATATCCGGTTTAAAAACATCAACCATATATATAAACAATATTTAAATAAAATATTTAAATAAAAACAACAATATAACCATCAATCTAATTAGAACGGGGATCTGTTAGGATCCAAAACTAAGAGATTAATCCAAGAAATGTGTGTGAATCCAATAACTGATAAACTGATAAAAAAATCCTAGAAGAAAACAAATAAACAAACCATAGTGTAGATGTACAAAAAAGGTCTAATCCTATTAAAAATATGCTTACCAATATGCTTGAAAAAGGCCTCTGTGTAGGCCAAAACGCATCGAAATTGATATTGGTAAGCATATTTTTGTATACCAGCCTGAGGCCACACCTTGGCGCTCGACCTAAATACACGTTTCATATATATATATATATATATATATATATATATACACACACACATACTGTATATATATATATATATATATATATATATATATATATATATATATATATATATATATATATATAAACAACACTTGTGGATTTCTATTTTTCTATTTCATAAAAAAGGACAAATGACCATCTTCCATCGGTTAAAGTACCCCACCAAAGTTTAGGTTTGCGTATGACAGTTCATTGAAGTTGTATATAAAGCCAGAGAGTATCATTCTATTTTAAAGAGGGAAGCAGAAATGATTCAGCCCATAAAGACAGTTGGTGAATGGGTAAGCAGAATATGAAATACAAACAAGGGTGACCTAGGCCCTCTGTAATTTCCCTAGACACATAGAAACAAACTGCACTCTCAAACCGGACTGGGTAAGCATCCTATGACTCAGGTTCGGTGCTCACTAGCACTCGCAGACAGTTGCACAACCCTCAGTGCTCACCAGTACTCACAGACAGCTGCACAGCTTTCAGGTACTGGGCTTCTTGGGAAATTACAAAGGGCCTGTGTCACCTTTGTTTGTATCTCAGTGTGTTTGGTTAAAGGCTTGCATTGTGTGGCTGTAGGTTAGGGACCCAAGGAGGAATAGAGCATGACATATTGCCAAATGCAGAAACTAACTCTTTTTTGCATTTTACTTTTAATCTAGCTGTGTGCTTGCAAGAGAGTGCCAGACTTTCTATGTGTTATATATATCTATCTATCTATCTATCTATCTATCTATCTATCTATATAAAGCTCATAATAACAGCAACATACCATGTACGTCAACCTGTCACAAGGATCTTCCAGGGCTTTAGCAGTGCTGTGTAACGCTTGCAGAAATAGTGAGGTCTCACCGCTGTTGGCGAGTCCTGAGCTGTTAAAGTCCTATAAGCATAACAGAGAGCTGACCTACAGGGTACGTTGGCTGTTTTTAATGGGTTAAAAACAAGTACAATTCAGTATTTTTAAAAAAATATGAACAGATGGTAGGAGAGTACCCTGGGATTTTGCAGCACTTTAAGGACTAGCTTTTAAATGCTCAGTGGCACCAAAATCTCCCAAAGCGTAAGGAATCTAATTTTAAAATTCTTGCAAACCAGGATGAAACAAAGCCGAGGTAATTTCATGTAGATCTCAGGGGAGACTTTCATGGAATGTCTACACATTTGCCAAATACAATGTAGAGTGCAGAGAAACCCTGAGAACTAGATGCTGTTTGAATGGGTCTTTCACATCACATACACATCACCACAGGGACACATTATACAAGGCAGGAATATTTTATACAGTGAAATATTCAGGACAGTATAAATAGAAAGGTTTTAAAATGTCTCAGTTTTAATCAGCTAATGTACTAAATTGTCTTTTGTTTCTTAATAGCAATAAAAATGCAATATATTGGTTGTGATTATTTTTGTTATTCTTAGAAACATAGCTATATAGATGTTGATGGCAGATAAAAAACAAAATACACATTCAGTGTCCCCAAATGTCCTTCTGATGTTTATTTTGTAGGATATGTGTATCCCAGGCTTTTAATTAATTCCCCTATAGTCATAGGGAGGACTGGAAATGTTTTGCCTAGGAGGCCAGTACAATTCAATGGCCCAGGTACAACAAATTTGTCCCCCTTTCAAATTTGATATTGATATGTAAAGAAAAAGGGGAAGCAAAACACATAGGGCCATATTACAAGTTCACGATCGTGCTAACTGCGCTCAAAGTAAAACATTTGCGCGGCCTGAGTAGCCTGCATATAACAAATTGAAAGTAAAAGGTTAGTGCCTGAGCAAAGAACTTTGATGCGCTAAGTTCAGGACTTTGTATATTGTGAAAAAACTAACTTTTTCCCCCATACACTTCTATGGAGTGTGCTACAGACAGTCTTATTAGTTATCGCTCAAGTGCTAATCCAACATTGCACTAGATCAGTAGTGGGCAGACTTATGTAAGGCAAGGGCTACCTCTAATTTTATTCCAAGTGACGTGATCATCTAACTAAAAAAAACCACACTAATCTTGATAATAATAATTATAATAATATATTTATTGTAAAACATAAAGAATAGTATTTTTGCCACAAATAGGACCTGCTGGCTGAAAATTGTATTTTTGCTACAAATAGGACCTGCTGGCTGAAAATTGTATTTTTGCTACAAATAGGACCTGCTGGCTGAAAATTGTATTTTTGCTACAAATAGGACCTGCTGGCTGGATTTTTGCTACAAATAGGATCTGCTGGCTGAAAATTTTATTTTTGCTACAAATAGGACCTGCTGGCTGGATTTTTGACACAAATAGGACCTGCTGGCTGAAAATTTTATTTTTGACACAAATAGGACCTGCTGGCTGAAAATTTTATTTTTGACACAAATAATACAGCTTTAAAAATCAGCCTCGCTCCTTAACAAATACAGCCGCGCTCTGTCTTTACTTACTGCAAGAGCTCTCTCTTTACGTCACGCTGGGACCATCAAGCAACCTTATCTGTGTACCGCGCCTGTATATGATAAGTAGTCTCACAATCAGGACGTCTCAAGACTCATTCTACAAAGTAATTTTATTGGCTGGACGCCATCTCAGGTTGATTAGGGGGCAGGTTCTGTAACCAAAGTTGGGGCAGCAAGTTCAAATATAGCCGCGTCACCCATGTTGAAGTACAGTGCCCATAACGCCGTCAAAGACTCAAAGTCATAGCCGATTTCAAAAGTCTGCATAAGAGAAAGATTTATCACACATCTACAGTGGTGAGGCTCTTCACTCAGAATCTAGATTCTATCTAGAATTCTAGATTCTGAGGTCTATTTAACAAGGGCCGAAAGGCCCCTGTTCCCCTTGTTTCCACACGAGCCTTCAGGCTCGCCCGGAAACAGGAGTTAAGAAGCAGCGTGCATGTAAAATATATATGTTTGCCTATAGATCTCTATCAATATATACATATATCAATATTTGCTGCTGTGGATTTTTCAGGGTCATAGGATGTGTACCCAGTCCAGTTTAAGAGTGCAGTCCATTTCTGTGTTTTTTATATGTCTAGGAAAATTACAAAGGGCATGTGTCACACTTGTTTGTATCTCAGTGTATTTGGTTGAAGGCATGCATTGTGTGGCTGTAGGTTACCATTTAGTCAAATGCAGAAACTAACCCTTCCATTTTGCTGTGTGCTTGCAAGAAAGTGCAAGATGATCTATGTGTTGCGTAGACACACACACACACACACACACACACACATATATATATATATATATATTTATATATATATATATATATATATATATATATATATATATATACAGTATATGTGTGGGGGGGGGGCTTTTGTGTGTTTGTTCTTGCTTTTCCCCCCCTAAGTTTTCCAGATTTGTTTATTTTAATGAATCTTGTGAATGTGTGTTTGTGGATTTATTTTTCTTATATATTAAGTATCACTGTTTTATTATCTTAATGTGTTTACTTAAGGGTTAAACCTCTTAATACGTCATTCAGTTTTAACACACTACCCTTCCCCCCCCAGTAAGACACAACAACTGAGTTGGGAAAAAGACCGGTCACGGTCACATTTATTAAAACGTAGAACTAAATGAAACTATTCGATAGTTTCCTAGGCAACTTAAACTTGAACTGTGTAAAAGTTCTTAACTCTTGGCGGCACATATCCCTATCTAGCTATCCCCTACCAACAGCCGGTCAAAGCCCCAAACAGTACCTACAGCGTAGCACGGATTGCTGACGCTTCTTAGCATAGAATGGGTGTAAATTGTAGAGCTCATCGGCCATACTTTGACGAGGGAAACCCCTAGGCCGGTACCTAGCGGGCGACACCCCTCCCCCATTTCCCCAAGGCCGTCACTCGTCATTCGGCTGCTCGCTCCAGGGCTATGACCGACCGCCACAAGAGACAGAGCGTAACTCTTGCCGCCAACCCAACTGACCATAACAGACAACAACCACAAGATTGTTAAACAACCTTGCATTAAACTTTTTTTTTTTTTTAACTATACAGAATTTTTTTTTTTTTTTAATTCTTCAAAACGTGAGCCAACAATGCTCTCCTTATGTCCGAAATGAAGATATCTAGCCCCTCGTCTGTCAAATGCACTCCATCAGGGCGATATAGCTCTTTCCTGTCAGCCGTAATAGTCTCATGTCTAATGTCACAAATCCCGAGGATGCCATGACCACTCTTCCCAACTCTCTGTTCATCTTTTTCCTTACATTATAAGCCACTCTTTGCGACACCATGAATCTCCATTGCAGTCGTGCAACCACAAAGGACCATCCCACTTTAACACCTTGCAGCCATGCACACATCCACTTTACATCAGAGACCATGCGTCTAATAAGGTCTAAGGCAGGTACAGAGCCCAAATCGTTCCCCCCCACATGAAGAACCACCACATTCAGCAAACCCCACCTCCTGTAGGCATCTTGCAAAAGGGAGGGTAGGTCGTTCCACGATAAGCCTTGCCGGCCGAGCCAGCGAACATTGGCCCTTGAAGCTGCAAACCCCAATTGTTGGCCTCCCTGGGAGCGTAGAGCCCTGATTGCTGCCCAATGCACAAATAAGTGCCCCACAATCCAAATGCGCACCGGCGAGTTGCCCTTACCTAAAACAACAGCATGTGAACAAACTCAGCACATGAAAAAACAACACAGAAGTCATCAAACATTCATTTCCCCCATACTAGTTTGATTGCCTAATCCCTTCCCCTTGAAAGTCCTATTGAACCGACTTCAAAGGCCTTACATACAGCTTGTAGCGATTCGATCTCCACTGGCCCAAACGCTTCACTTCGCCCGCATGCGCCCCTTTGGACAATTCATTCGTCGCTGCCCCAATCCTGAAGGAGTGCGAAGCAATCCTAGCAGGATCCAACCCGCAAGCAGCAGCCACCGCTGCAAGTACTTTTTTGAAGTGGAATATGGATAAAGCCGATGAATCCTCGTGCACCAGGAACAACCCTGGTCCAGCCGGACGTACCCGCATATAATTTTCAACATTCATTACCGGGCAACATTCCTGCACATCTGACCTAGGCAAAGGGAGCCAGGCCCCCTTTCCTGCTTGATCCGTCTTTGAGTGCGGAATGAAAAGTAACAAACTTCGCTGACCTTACGTGGTCAAGCTGCACCCCGCCTCTACCATTCACAGTTGCTGAGGATACCAGCTCGCCTACTCTCAACGCCCCCGCAAATGCTATCATGAAAGCAGCCTTAAACAACAACACCTCGTATGTGCCAGTGCACACTCCCTCTAGCGACCCTACCAATAGCTTCAAACGCTGAAGCGTGATAGGTTCCCTTTTATCCACCGCCTTGGGCTCAGACCTGCCCAGGTTGGAAAACTCTGGAAAGGCCAAGGTTTTGCTGAAAAATGCCACCCCCGCCAAGCGGCTTATCGCTGCTGGTCTGGAAACCCCTTTCTCCTTCAAGCACCCCAGCCATTCCAACACGTGTACCTGAGATGCTTGTTGAAGCCTATAGCCTTTTTCTGCGCAGAATGACACCGAAGCATTCCAATGCACTTCATATGTTGTCCAGGTTTTGGGAGCCAAGGACGATTTCACTAACTTAATGATTGACGCGCACTTGTCGCTAGCTGCCAGAGAAACAAGGGGCAGTTTAGACCACTGGCCGCTGCCCGTGGAGCCAACTTCCTAAATTCCTCCCGTCTGAATCTAGATAAAGCATCTGCTAAACTATTGTTTACCCCGGGAACATGACGTGCTAAGAACATCACATTAAGCCGCAAGCAACGTAGCACCAGGTGCCTAAGGTACCTGACCACCACTGGTGAAGAGGCCGACAACCTGTTGATGGCGTAGACCACACTCAGGTTGTCTGTCCAAAACACCACTTCCCTATTAGCAAGCGTCTGCCCCCTCAATTCTACTGCCACCACGATTGGAAATAGTTCCAACAGTGTCAGGTACTTAGTCCGCTAGCCACCCACTGCGTGGGCCATGCGGCCACGCTCCACTCACCGTCCAGGTATGCACTGTAGCCAAAACCCCCCGCTGCATCTGTGAATAAGTGCAGCGTTTGATTTGACATTGGCTCGCGGCGCCATAGGCACACCCCATTAAAATGTGACAGGAACTCCTCCCAAACTTTGAAATCGTCCCTCATTTCACGAGTGACCTTAAAAACCCTTGACTGAGCCTTACAGCCTTTCAATTGTTCTTCCAGCCTCCTATTGAAGATGCGCCCCATTGGTATTGCCCTTCCGGCAAAATTTAGCAAACCCAATAGCGATTGCAATTGTTTAATGGTAATGCTAACCGATTCTGCTACTGCCCTGACCAATGTCAGTAGCTTAGACACTTTATCTTGGAGAAGCCGACATTCCGCTGCCACCGTGTCGATTTCTATTCCCAAGAAAGTTAGGCACGTGCATGGGCCCTGTGTCTTATCTTCAGCTAGCGGAACACCAAATTCCGCTGTCACTGCCCGCATCACTGTCATTAGGTGATCACAGTCCCCCGACCCAGCTCGGCCTATCAACAAGAAGTCGTCCAGGTAATGGGCAATTCTCCCTCTACCTGCTGACTCTTGCACCACCCAATGTAAGAAGGAGCTAAAAGCCTCAAATAAAGCGCAGGACAAGGAACAGCCCATGGGCAGGCATCTGTCCACATAAAATCCCCCATCAAACTTCAAGCCCATAAGCTTGAAGGCAGACGGGTGCAGAGGTAGCAACCGGAAAGCGGATTCTATATCCAGCTTTGCTAGCAGCGCCCCCCTTCCTGCTTCCTTAACCAGCTCCACCGCCTCATCAAATGATTGATAGTGTACCGAGCTCATTGCCGGAACTATTGCATCATTTACCGAGGCCCCTTTTGGGTATGATAGGTGGTGAATAAGTCTGAATTTCCCAGTTTCTTTCTTGGGGACTACCTCAAGCGGGGAGACCACCATATCTTGGAGTGGTGGGCACGCAAACGGACCGACCACCCTCCCCAAAGCTACCTCCTTACTGAGCTTCTCCCGTACAACTTCTGGAAATTCATATGCCGACTTAAGGTTGTGATGCACCGCCGACCCCCGCACCAAATTTTGCACTGGGATCTGAAAACCCCATGTCAGCCCCTCCCACAGCACCCCAGCCGCCTCCCAATCCGGGTAGCTCGCCAGCCACGGAATGATAGCCCCCATCTTGGGGCCCTTTTCGCCAGGGCCACCTCTGAGGGCCCCTTTATCACCCCCGGCGTCCTTCCTCTTTGCGCAATCGATTCCTGAGTGTGGGCCGCCACAGAACTTACAGATGTGGCGAAAGGAGCAACCAGCCCCCCTGTCACACTGTTTATCCTGGAACTTCCAGCATTCTCTGGCCCTTTTACGCGTGCGCTGCGTGCGCTGCGTGGACCTACCGGTACTGGCCTGACCCCCCCCCCCAGACGGGGATGGGGACCTATCCGACCGCAGTTTTGACCACAAGTGCATTTCCTGTGTGCCAAAATGCAGAAGCGGGTTTCCCACCATTTTTCTCCTAAAAGCCATATCATAATCTCTCCAAGCACCTTCCTTGAAGCGTTCATGAATGCTTTGAATTGTGTCCGCGTATTTAAACAAGTTATGCCCTTGGGCAGGCCATTTGTCCACATAACAAGCCGCTATGACCCTAAAGCACTTTTGCCATTCTTCACATGTCTCCGGACGCCTTACCCTTTTAGGGCCAGTACTGTCCTCCGCCTTCTCCCTATATGCTTCTGTGGACAACTCGAAAATATTTACATATATCCCCTCCTGGATCTTTTTGATAACTTTAGTTTTCAAATGTCCATAGAGGGAGTGTACCAAGCAAGGGTACGTATCCCCCTGCATGGCCACTTTCCGCG
Source organism: Bombina bombina (assembly GCF_027579735.1). NCBI lineage: Eukaryota > Metazoa > Chordata > Amphibia > Anura > Bombinatoridae > Bombina > Bombina bombina. The sequence goes on from NC_069504.1 coordinate 830,584,044, forward strand.
ACATAGGGAGAGCGGATGCCACTCCACTAAGTGACGCCAACTGACTGTTTGCCATCACTACCGGCATCTCCACCACCCCATATTTAGCCTTCTCCTGTGCAGCAAACATCTTTTTAATCATACTAAACATACGCTGTTGGCCTTTCCCCACTAGCCCTAGAGCCTTCCCACTCTCGGAATCAGACCCACTAGATGAAGTACTCAAATCAGCGTGTGTGTGTATAGGAAATAAAGGTTCACCAATCCCTGCTTGCTGCTCCGCTGCTGCTGATGAAGTTGATGGCACTTCTCCTTATGCCGGCGTTGAAACTGCTGGCTGCTGAGGTTCCACCTGCGGCTGCGATGTACTTGCTCCGGCTGTCCCACTGGAAAAACTGGACGCCATGGTTGCCTGTGAAACAACAGAAAGATGGGGAGTACTCTGGGAAAAGGACGGAGCCCCAGCAGGGCCCCCCATGTCACTCACACCCCCATTGCCCCCCAAGTTCATGCACAGCGCTGCTGAGACAACCCTCTGCCAGTCCACTGTGCTCGCCTGCACCCCTGTAGCCATAATGGGAGCACTGAGCCCCTGCGCAATGCAAGTACCTACTCCTGCACCTGTCCCCCCTTGTGTCATGTGCTACTCCCTTGTGACACCACATACTGCCCCCCTGACTGTGAAACGGCCACCAAAGGCCTATTCATCAGCAAATCATCCACACCAGCAATCCTCCATGCATTCTGCCAGCCACTCACGACTACCACAGCTCCCTGTATAGCCACGCCCTCAGCGCTTCCTCCCTTTGACGCCGCTGACTGCTGCCGCCTTTGAATGCCTCCTGAGTTGGTCCTGACTGTCTGCGCCTGCTGTGCCTCCCCCGGACAATCAGCCATCCTTCTGCCAAGTGCCCCACTTATCCCCGCACCACCCGGTGCCCTCCCTGTAGCCCAGTCCTCACCCAGGAGCCTCCCCAACTTACTGGGAGCTCCGTGGGCAAAGACGCTTCTGCTCCTGTGCCGTCTCCTGCTCCGACCATGCCCCGCCTCCGAATCAGCGTCCGACGTCAACGACGTGCGTGACGCGTCATCGGAGGAGGCGTGGCTTGGTCGGGGCCTAGGCTCCCCCGCATCCTGCGCCTGGATTGGGCCTAGATCCTCCCCCCTGCGCTCTTGGTCCTCCTGAACAGGCCCAGCCCCCGCCGCATGGGGCGACAGTGACCGGGCAAGCACTAGAAGGGCCGAGATTGTGGCAGGGGGGAGTGCAGCTAACTGAGCTAGGCTGGAAGCCTCCGATAGCTCCTGAGGGGTGATTGTTCCCTCACTGGGTTGCGACTGCAGCCCCAACAGCTCCGCCGCCTGTGTGAGGCCTGTGTCAGCCCCACTCGCCCTTTGATTAGCCCCAGCAGGCCTGGAAACTACCCCAGCACTAGTGCTAGGGGCAGCCGACACCCGTTTTGGCTTTGCTGGGCCCTTTCCTTTCCCCCCTCTCCCTCCACCTCTCACTATATGGGAAACAGGGGACCTATTCTGAGGGGTAGGCGGTACAACCTCCTCTGAACTATCCATGCTTTCTCCTGCAGGCCTCTGGACTCCAGCTGAACCAGATTCCTCCTCCCTGAATCTTCTCGGCCTAACTGGAGCTCTCCTTGAACGTTCCATCTCAAGACAAGAAAACTCCTCTCGAAGTCTGGAAGCAGGAAAAGAGGCCGAGACCACTGCAACATGGACCTATAAAGGTAAGCACACTCTCTGCCCCTCATATTGCAACAAAGTAACAACAATATCCCTGCAAACTCCAGACTTCTAATCAGTTAACCCTTTTTTTTGTTACAGCCCCACTAGAGGGCCCTTCACTGTCAAAATAATTGTATTTTCTTATGTTTTTTTTCCCTTTTTTTTCTGAGTACAATGATTTTTATCAAATTAAATTAAGGCATGGAATCCATTCTGGCACTGAAACAGTAAATAAAAAATATTTGGAGAGAGGCTGATCGAAATAGTAGGGTCAAGGAATAGTTTTGCCCTGCTTTATAACCTCCAGCCTTGTGTATAAGAAGAAAAAAAATATTGTTAAAATGAACTTAGAAGCTGTAGCAGTAGGGGAAAGTAACACACACACATATATATATATATATATATATATATATATATATATATATATATATATAATTTCTATGGCATGGCCAAAGCCTATTACTTATGGTAAACTTTGAACCACCGGGGTGCACATCAAGCGATCAAACATACTTCGAAGATCCAATATACTTGCAAAAAGGAAGGCACTCGCCGGGTTTAACAAGGAAAACAGTTTTTATTCCTTATGACATGTAACGTTTCAGAGTTTTACCCCCGTTTTCAAACAGACAACAAGAACTCTAATTATACACAGCCTTAAATACCCTCTTTACCGTAATCACCTAGTGCAGGTGTTGCACAGCACGTAGCACGCATCATCAGGCAGTGCCCGTATCTTAGCAACCAGATAAACAACCTCACATGACCATTCATACCTATATCAAATAACCAACGTTTTAAACAAAACAACGTGTTAAAAAACTATTGTATCTAAAAACAATATTACTGTGAATAATGCTATAACCCTTAATGTAGCTTTTAAAGCATCTTAAGTATATATCCAAATTGGAGCATATTTAAATGGTAAACTATATTACACTTCAAATATCACAGCTACCTATAGATTTCTAAATCTGTTTAGCAAATATATCAAAAGAATCAATTGCTACATAGTCAGCTCAGAAGTAGACACATCCAGCATCATACATATTGCTAATCTTGGCTGTCCTATATCTAAGGATGACATAAAATAACTCTGTTATGTCAAACCTCGGTCCCACAGCCTTGCCATATCAAAACAGACAGAAAAATAACAAAACAACTAACGAAACAAATAAAAGATAATAATAAGAGACAAATAAAGAAAAGAAAATACAAGACATAAACCAATAAATAACAAACAGCCCACAAACGAAAAACACAATCCAAAAAAATGGACACACAAAGAACAAAGTAAAAAAATAAATAAAGACAAAAGATAAGAAAAAAATTGAGAAAATCACATAAAAACCACAAAAATATCACAAGACAATAAAACAAAAATACATAGTGCTGGGAATTAATGACTCATATAGAGGTTATAAGAAGCTGTGCCACTCTAATTTCGTGTTCAGTCCTTTAGGGATTATAGTATCCAACTCGAAGGTCCATCTTTTCTCTCATTGGAGTAACAGCCTATTCCTATCGCCGCCTCTGCTCATCTCAGGTACATGATCTATAATCGTGTATCTTAGATCTGCCACACTGTGCCCTTGTTCTTGAAAGTGCCTAGCCACAGGTTGATTTGATTCTCCATTTTTAATGGCTTGTCTAATGGCACTCCTGTGATTAGCCATTCTAATCCTCAGATTATCGCAGTTTTACCAATATAGAATAGGCTGCAAGGACAATGGAGCATATACACTATATATGGTGTCGTGCAGGTTACCCCATACTTATGAAAATATTTCTTGTTGTGTCTTGGGTGGACGAAATATTTGCCTGCAGACATCCCATTGCAAGTGATACAACCACTACATTTAAAGCATCCTGGTTTAAGTGCCTGTTTGTTTAGACAGTTCTTTGAGTAACAATGTGCGGGATCCGTCAGCTGCAAATTGTCTTTAAGAGATTTACCCTTCTTGTACCCTATTCGTGGTGCAGTCATATCTTTAAAGGGAAATGTCTCGTCACTCTGGAGGATTTCCCAATTCCGTCTCAAGATTCCATTGAATTCATTCTTATCCGCAGTATAAGTAGTTGTAAACGTTAATCTTTTCTTACTGTCAACATTCTTACGGCTAATATCAGCCGATTGCATCACTTCCAATTGTGCATTAAGAGCATTCCTCCTGTAGCCTCATTCAATGAAATTCTGTTTCATCTCTTTGAGTTGAATACTGGCATTCTCCTCTCGAGTGTTGTTTCTCTTAACACGCATAAACTGAGATTTGGGTAATGCCTTTTTAAACGCTGGTGGATGACAGCTAGGTGCTTCAAGTAACGAGTTTCTATCAGTTGGCTTCTTGTACAGAATGGTCTGTGAGATATTATCCTCTTTATATATCCTCAAATCCAGAAACTCAATGGTCTCTTTGCTCCAGTTGATCTTGAACTTTAATGACTGATGTATTTGGTTCAATGTATCAAACCATTCCTGTAGTGCTGTAGCGTCTCCCCTCCATATAACGAAGAGGTTGTCTATATACCTTTTGTAGGTCAAGACTTTTGGATTTCTGAAGATAAAATCATTACTGTTCTCAAACTCAGCCATAAAAAGGTTTGCGTATGATGGGGCCACATTCGACCCCATCGCAGTACCTGTCAATTGTAAATAATACGTTTTCTCAAAGCGAAAGAAATTCATTTTAAGGCAACATTCCAGAAGCTCCATTATGAACCCAATTGGAGGTCCCACATATGGGTATTTCTGTAGATGTCTCTTAATTGATTCAATGCCTTCTTCATGCGGGATTACCGTATATAGACTTGTAATGTCCAATGTTACAAGCAAATCTTCATCTCTCACTGGTCCTGTACTCTTTAATAGTCTAATAACACCCCCTGATCCAATTTGGATATATGCTTAAGATGCTTTAAAAGCTACATTAAGGGTTATAGCATTATTCACAGTAATATTGTTTTTAGATACGATAGTTTTTTAACACTTTTTTTGTTTAAAACGTTGGTTATTTGATATAGGTATGGATGGTCACGTGAGGTTGTTTATTTGGTTGCTAAGATATGGGCACTGCCTGATGATGCGTGCTATGTGCTGTGCAACACCTGCACTAGGTGATTAAGGTAAAGAGGGTGTTTAAGGCTGTGTACAGTTAGAGTTGTCTGTTTGAAAATGGGGGTAAAACTCTGAAACGTTACATGTCATAGAATAAGAATAAAAACTGTTTTCTTTGTTAAACCCGGCGAGTGCCTTCCTTTTTGCAAGTATATATTTTTATATATATATATATATATATAAAACACATAGAGAAAGTCCAGCACTCACTTACAAGCTCTCAGCTAAGATTAAGAGCAAAAATGGAAGGGTTAGTTACCGCATTTGGCCAAATGGGACAAGCCCAGGTACCACGTCAAGGTCCTTTCCAAAAACCTGGGACCCTAAAACAGCCACACAATGCAAGCTCTCAATACAACAAGCTGAGAACAAGTGAAAGGTGCACAGGCTTATGTAATCACCCCAGACATATACAAAACACAGAAGGGGACTGCACTCTCAGACTGGACCAGGTAAACATCCCATGACCCTGCAATGCTCAGCCCTGGGTGCTCACTGGCTTAGCTTAATCTTAGCTGAGAGCTTGTAATTGAGTGCTGGACTTTCTCTTTGTGTTGTATTAATTTGTTTTGTAATTTTCCCTATGGTCCTTGCACCGAGACCTGTCTGGGGTTAACTGCCTGTGACTCTGGGGACAGCGCAGCTTCCTGTGAGTGCCAGTAAGCACCCAGGGCTGAGCATGTTGTAGGGTCATGGGATGTGTACCCAGTCCGGTCTGAGATTGCAGTCCCCTTCCGTGTTTTGTATATGTCTGGGGTGATTACATAAGCCTGTGCACCCTTCACTTGTTCCCAGTTTGTTGGATTGAGAGCTTGCATTGTGTGGCTGTTTTAGGGTCCCAGGTTTTTGGAAGGGACCTTGATGTGGTACCTTAGCTTGTCCCATTTGTCCAAATTCAGTAACTAACCCTTCCATTTTTGCTTTTAATCTTAGCTGAGAGCTTGTAAGTGAGTGCTGGACTTTCTCTGTGTGTTATATTAATTTGCTTTGTAATTTTCCCTATGGTTCTTGCACTCAGACCTCTCTGGGGTTAACTGCCTGTGACTCTGGGGACAGCGCAGCTTCCTGTGAGTGCCAGTGAACACCCAGGGCTGAGCATTTTGCAGGGTCATGGGATGTGTACCCGGTCTGGTATGAGAGTGCAATCCCCTTCCGTGTTTTGTATATGTCTGGGGTGATTACATAAGCCTGTGCACCCTTCACTTGTTCCCAGTTTGTTGGATTGAGAGCTTGCATTGTGTGGCTGTTTTAGGGTCCCAGGTTTTTGGAAGGGACCTTGACGTGGTACCTTGGCTTGTCCCATTTGGCCAAATGCGGTAACTAACCCTTCCATTTTTGCTTTTAATCTTAGCTGAGAGCTTGTAAGTAAGTGCTGGACTTTCTCTGTGTGTTGTATTAATTTGTTTTGTAATTTTCCCTATGGTTCTTGCACCCAGACCTCTCTGGGGTTAACTGCCTGTGACTCTGGGGACAGCGCAGCTTCCTGTGAGTGCCAGTGAGCACCCAGGGCTGAGCATGTTGCAGGTTAATGGGATGTGTACCCGGTCCGGTCTGAGAGTGCAATCCCCTTCCGAGTTTTGTATATGTCTGGGGTGATTACATAAGCCTGTGTACCCTTCACTTGTTCCCAGTTTGTTGGATTGAGAGCTTGCATTGTGTGGCTGTTTTAGGGTCCCAGGTTTTTGGAAGGGACCTTGATGTGGTATCTGGGCTTGTCCCATTTGGCCAAATGCGGTAACTAACCCTTCCATTTTTGCTTTTAATCTTAGCTGAGAGCTTGTAAGTGAGTGCTGGACTTTCTCTGTGTGTTGTATATGTATATATATATATATATATATATATATATATATATATATATATATATATAACAATAGTAAAGGAAGAAAAATGGCACATAATAATGGCATTTGTTAAAACTGGGAATGCAGCACTCTTTTAAGAAAAACCAGAACATTTGTAAAAATTTACTATCAAAAAGTGGTTTTATTGTGCAGCTTGCAAGTCCGGACCAAGCCAGATCCACCTAAGAAAAGGCATAAATAATATGTACCATAACCAAAATGATATAACAGGTGACTAAACCTTAAATCAACAATAACAAATGTTGCACTCCAAAAGTGGGCCGGCCCATGTGATAACCCATGCTAACTTTTGTACTTGAAAATAACGTTTTCTCATTTGATAACAAACTGTATAAACAGAATAGGGGAACAGCAATGGGGGCCACTTGTGTCCCCACATATGCATGTCTACATCTGGGAATGTGGGAAATGGAAGAAGTCTTCCAAAAACAAGCCTTCAATGAACATGCTCAACTCTGGTTACAATATGTGGACGACGTCTTGTTAATTTGGGGGGGTACAGAGAATGAATTAAGGTGTTTTGTCTCAGAACTCAATCAAAATAATAGAAACATCACCTTAACTCTTAACTTTAGTAGAACAGACCTGTCCTTTCTTGATGTACATATAAAAATCGAAAAAGACGTCCTTGTAACTGAGAATTTTAGAAAAGAGACAGCCACCAATAGCCTACTTGAGGCACATAGTCACCACCCTGAGCACTTAAAGAAAGGCATTCCAAAAGGCCAATTTTTGCGGTTACGCAGAAATTGCTCCTCAGTCTCTAAATATAATGAACATGCCACCTCTATGGAGAAACGCTTTAGAGCAAGAGGGTACTCAAAGAGAGTAATAACACATTCTAGAAGCTTAGCCCAGAAGACAGAAAGAAATGAGCTGTTACTCCCTAAACATAAGGAAAAAGACAACAGAATTAGACTTATTACAGAATATAACTGCCATTGGGATCATCTAAGAAGTATACTTAAAAATAACTGGAGTATTCTCCAAAATGATGAAAGTATTGCTAAGGAGATAGGAGAAGTACCACTTATAACAGCAAGAAGAGCCCCTAATCTAAAAGACAAATTAGTCAAGAGCAAGTTTGTTACTCCCCAAAAAAACTGGTTGTCTAGACAAAAGCAGATAGGCAACTATCCCTGCAAAAGATGTGTGGCCTGCAGATTTATGCTGCAGACAAAGGTCTTCTCAGTAAATGAGGATAAAGTTTACAAGTTGAAATACTTCTTTAATTGCAATACAGAAGGAGTCATCTACCTTCTTTCATGTACATGTCCCTGTTTTTATGTAGGGAAAACGAAAGGGATTCTGAAAGACAGAATCCTAGAGCACAGGGATGACATTAAAAATAAAATCCAAACTAGCAGTGTAGCTAGACACTTTGAAATTTATCATAACAGTATACCCGACTGTATGAGGGTGACAGGGATTGACAAGGGGATCACCAATGGTAGAGGGGGGAATAACGACAAAATCCTCTTGCAAAAAGAATGCAAATGGATATATAACCTCTCTACCATTGGACAGGGCGGCCTAAATGAAAAGCTTGATATGGGAAGCTTCCTTTAGTTTGCCCTAACTTATCCCTTTCATCTGAAGATTCATAAAGTAGTGTTGAAATAACATAACCATCAGTATATCTGACATATAACGATTTGCTAAATGCTGTATGTGTATATGTGAATGTTGGAACTTTTATTTTGTAAATATTGATTGCAAGTGCTTTTAACTTCACCTCCGAATATGGGCTTTACTGAATACAGCTACAAAATAGCACGTATGACGTGCAAGATACATGCCCTGAGGAAGCCCCGTCTCCTTGATGACGTGGGGGTGAAACACGTGTTGGCGATTGGGAAGCCGACTCACGTGACATCCATGCTGGCTGGTGGAGCTAGTTGCTGAATTGAGCAGCGCTACAGAGAAACGGAGCAGAAAAGTATCCGATTTGACACAGTGTTCCAATGGAAGGCATATGAGCATGCTGTCAAGGTAAAAACAGGAAATATCCGGAGGACAACGGATGACCGTTCACTCTTCTCAACCTAAGAGCCGATAGAGGGATGTCTATTAAGATGACCGGATGACCTAACAAGGCTGCGGGTAAACTGAGGCCACAGTGAAAAGGTGCAGTTGACAGAGGGGTACTATAACAACAAGCAAGTATCCTCCTGTACCTTTCTCCATCTAAATCTAGCATGCTTGTTTAACCTGCTACCTGTTACTATACGCTGTACTAACCTGACTGCTCTCTATACGCATGCTCCAAATTTTGTTTGAGTGACTTTACATACTAAAAGCTGCTTTCCCTACTAATAGCTTACAACTGCATACCGCTTGTAATTGCTATTTAGACGACGACTTGCTCAATTCCTTGACACTGGGCACCTAATTGGTTGGTGTCAAATTTCTCCCTGGGACTTTATACCGCCTAAGCTGGTTCCAGTCTGGAGGACTATAAAGAAATTTATGTCCCTTTAAGGAGTATACAATTACTATATACCAATGTTTGCTTGATATGTAAATGCATGTTAACGTTTATAACTGTGCTGTTCTATCTTGTCATGCCTTTTAAGTTACTATTGCTTAATATTTATTCATCTTGGATGACAAGTACTGTTTTTGGAACAGAAGTTGGTCACTTAGAGGCAATCTCAGTTCTCACTAAAACCTTAATAAGGTCTGATGTATGCCAGTGATTATCTCTTCCATCTACAGCACATTGTTTGGGTATAAGTTATCTGCTTCACCTGTGAAACAATATTTCTTAGCTCCATTTCTCCAATTAGCATGAGTTATCACATGGGCCAGCCCACTTTTGGAGTGCAACATTTGTTATTGTTGATATAAGGTTTTGTCCCCTGTTTATATCAATTTGGTTATGGTACATATTATTTATGCCTTTGCCTAGGTGGATCTGGCTTGGTCCGGACTCGCAAGCTGCACAATAAAACCACTTTTTGCAAGTGTTTTGGTTTTTCTTAAAAGAGTGCTGTATTCCCAGTCTTTACAGATGCCACTATTATGTGCCATTTTTCTTCCTTTACTATTGTTATTTATAGTGATTTAATGGGTCTGCACCATAAACATTTATACTAAATTTGGTATAGAAAAATTATGTTTCTATATTAGGAAGTGTATGAGGACACTCTTCACTTCAACACTTGGCCTTTTTGCAAATTTTTCCATCCACCACCCATAAATAAAGCATATATATATATATATATATATATATATATATATATATATATATATATATATATATATATATAGATAGATAGATAGATAGATAGATAGATAGATAGATAGATATAGATAGATAGATAGATATAGGTATATTACACTTTTGAGCCCTTCCTAGTCAAATACCTAGAAACATGCAATAATTTAAATACATTTTAGCATGTGTTAATACTAATAAATAGATACTTCTAACGATACCTTTAAATACCTTTAACTACAGTATATATCTATATCTATATAGTTATATAGGTTTAGATATATATTTTACAACCATAAAAATAATTATATATATATACATATACAGTATATATATATATATATGAAATATATATATATATATATGCAATATATATATATATATATGCAATATATATATATATATATATATATATATATATATATATATATATATACACACAGTAATCCAAGAAAGGCACTCTCCGTTTTTTCAGCATTTAATATAATGACATAATGAACGTTTTCGGGGGTCTCCCCCATCCTCAGACCATTAACAAACAAAAGAACTCACTCACCATTTATCCCCCATTACCATCACTGTGCTGTGACGCCGGCCATCTCCGTAGTGTCAGTACAGCGCAACTGCACATGCGCGGCCAATCCTACAGAGTGCCGGATAGGATATTCCTACAAACTCAAAGTGAAAATACATAAGTAATAAACATTACATTGATACACAATAAATAGTATATAATACATTCTAAGTGTTAATCTAGTGATGTGCCTGGTACAACCTAGCCACCATTAAAGAATATATAGACACTTGCATACTTAGATCCCCTTTTTTTAACGGTAACACACTGTACTACATCAGAACCTAATATGAGCACTATTTATACTCTCCCTATTATACAGTCAGCTGTGTCCAAAAATCCCATCTACTAAAGGCCTATCTTACAGTGGTACCTGCTTTAGATAGTCACTTACTTAAATACATAATGATGTACCAAATTCTAACCTAAAATCTTGGGGTAATCACTACCATAACCCACTAACTATTAGTCTATCATACCACAATATAAAGCCTAGGGATGTAAAATAAGTGAGTAAATCGGACAGCCTCAAAGTGGACTATTCCTAAATCATCACTACACACAATCATTAACACTTATAACAAAATTTCAAATTAAATTTCAAATTAGAAACAGCCCAGGATATATAGCCTAAGATAGTATCACAATACCCTACCTATACTAATGACATCCCCAGGGAGGTACAACAGAACAAGACCACTCCGTCCTTACATAAAACAATGATAGTCAATATGGGCATTAAGTCCCTTTGGATACATAGTTTGGCCCTGTCATCTCCCCTAATACTCCTAGGGATATGGTCAATGATAATATACCTTAAATCTGCAACCCCATGTCCGTTGGTACAAAAATGTCTAGCCACCGGTTGGTCAGAATCCCCCTCTTTGATGGCTTTACGGATTGCCGACCGGTGGTTAGCCATTCTTGTCCTGAGGTCATCCTGCGTTTTCACAACATATAACTTACCATAGGGACAATGCAAAAGGTACACAATGAATGGAGGTGTACAAGTGACCCTATGCTGTATGCTGTATTTTTTGTTAGTCCAAGAATGCATGAAAGTGTTGCTCTTTGTTAAACCACCACAGGTAGTGCATCCACTACATCGAAAACAACCTTTTTTGGTGGTGCTTAACCATGTAGTTGGAAGATAACTGTCCCTGTTATCTGGTCTCAATAGAAATGGCAATGATGCATCACTGGACAAAATGTCCCAGTGATCCCTCAGGGTTTTTGAGAACTCTATCTTTTCAGGAGAGAATGTTGTAGTAAAGATCATTTTCTGGTTAACTACCTTTTTATCCACCTTCAACAAGGCTTGCTCCTGGGTCATAGAGACTACTTCTGTCACACTTTGTTTCAGCTGACTGGACCCATATCCAAGTTGCTCAATTTTTTGGGGAATATCCCTCAACTGTCGCTCTTTATTAATCCCATCTGTGTTGTTCCGGACCACACGTATTGAATTGGGACTTCGGTAACGCTTTTTTCAGGCTTGGTGGGTGGCAGCTAGTAACATCCAACAATTAATTACGATCTGTTTCCTTTTGGAATAGGGTGGTACAAAGTTTTGCCCCATCTTTATAGATCCTTAAATCCAGAAAGTCAATGCTAACATAACTGGACACTAACTTAAACCGTACTTGTGGATTCACATTGTTAAGTGTTGCAAACCAACCCACCAACTCCTCGGGGGTAACCCCCCCATATCACCAGCAAATTGTCTATATATCTCCTGTAGAGTTTTACTCTAGTATCCATAAATCAGTCTCATATTGAGCCATAAAAAGATTAGCATAGGATGGGGCCACATTGGACCCCATCGCCGTCCCTGATGTTTGCAGGAACAATTCATTTTCAAACTTAAAGTAGTTATAGCTCAGGCAAAAGTCCAACAGCTGTATAATGACATCTATCGGAGGACCCACATAGGGGTATTTCAAGAGGTGGTTAACTACTGTTGCTCTTCCTTGTGTATGGGGGATAATGGTGTATAAGCTGGTCACATCAAATGTGACCAGTATATCATCAACACCATACTCCTGCCAAGTACTTAACAATTTAATCAGTTCCATTGAATCTAGAAGGAATGATGAAGTATTTCTAACCATAAGTTGTAATATCATGTCTACAAAGGTTGCCAGGGGTTGTAGTATGGATCCCCATGCTGATACAATCGGTCTACCAGGGGGTGATATGGGGTTTTTGTGGACTTTTGGAAGGGTGTAAATTGCAAGAATTATCGGATGATCCACCTGTAGGTACTCTTTCAGAGATTTGGAGATAATATTCTGTTGTTGTAGATACAATAAATATGCATCTATCTCTGCTTTAAATGACTTTGTTGGATCGCCTGTAAGGCGTCTATAGGTACTCTCATCAGATAATTGTGTTATTATTTCTTGCCTATAATCACCATAATCCTGGAGTACCAACACTCCTCCCTTATTCGCCTCACGAATTACCAGATTTTATTCTTCTGCAAATCCCTCAAGGCCTGTCGTTCATCCCTAATAAGGTTATTACGAATCAATGCCTTACTCGTGTTCAATCCACCTTTTTCTTTCATACCTTTACCAAATAATTAAACAGTTGCTCAGGATGTTCATGTTGCTTTTTAATGGTTATGACATCAAACCTTATCCTATTAGAATCCTCCTCTGAGAACTGAAAAGGTTGGCCCCCTCAATATTGTCATCTACTGCACTGGCCACACGTGATACCCCCTCACTGCTATGCTCCATAGTTGTTCACAATTCTTGTGTATCAATACCACCACCTTAAAAACAAATAGCAAAACACCAACCAGACCTTTACTAGGCTTGTGCAAAGTGGCAAGCTACGGGCTGCTCCGATGTTCCTTTGTCTATGGCTGTACGTATTGATGACCTATGATTAGCCATTGTAGTGCGGAGGTCGTCTGTAGTCTTCCCCACATAGAAATGAAAAAAACTGAACAATATCCCTGAAGTTAACTTGTATATATGTTGTATGCAAGCTTGAGGGAATAAAAAATATATTTGGTTACTTCCTTTAAATCAAGGTGCTAGTTCTCTTCAGGGGCTAAACAGGTATAGTAATGTGTATATAAAAAAGTATAAATGTTCCAATAACACCTGTGCCCCTATTTTGTGTCAACACCAAGAACTTCTGTATTTATATAGACTGGTCCCACAGTGTATACATATAACAAGATAGTCTGTAGTTAATGTTGGAAGTCCAAATATAAAGGAAACAAACAAAGCACTCACTCACCCTTCTTCTTTAGATGCAGGGGCCGAGTTTTCCTCTTTCAGCAATCACTAGCGCCTTTGAATGCTGTGAGTCACAAGCAAGCAGGTATTGGGAAGTTGTTCCTCCGGTAGTGTAACCACTGTGTAGAGCGTCCAGTGAGAGAGAGTGTTTGTGAAGCTGCTGGGAGCGGTATAGTGCTAGGACAAACCGCCAAAAAATGATAAGGTCAAGCACTTCCACACAGGTGGAAAATCCAGCAGGAAATGGACCGAGAGAATAGATGTAAAAAGTATCTTTATTGGTATCCGTAAAAAAATGTACTGTGAACAGTCACAGAAAATGAAGTACAATATCACAGCCTCAAGCACGTCAGCCTAGCAGCTCAATATCAGACAATCCAACATGTTTCGTGCTGTTACAGCACTTCGTCAGGGCTTGAGGCTGTGATATTGTACCTCATTTTCTGTGACTGTTCACAGTACATTTTTTTACGGATACCAATAAAAATACTTTTTACATCTATTCTCTCGGTCCATTTCCTGCTGGATTTTCCACCTGTGTGGAAGCGCTTGGTCTTCCCCACATAGAACAATCCACAAATGCAGTGTAAGAGATAAACTACATATGTGGTAGTACAAGTCATCCGGTGTCTGTGGATGTATTTTTTCTTCTTGTGAGGATGGGATAAATCAGAGTCTGTTATCAGTGCACTGCAGGTGGTACATCCTAGGCATCTGAAGCAACCCGTTTTTTAGAATGGAGCCAAGTTTTCTGTTCATAATTATGAACTGGATCAGTTTGTACCATGTGGTCTCTTAAGGATTTAGCCCTTTTATAGCCCACTCTTGGGGGGTATGCTGTTTAAATGCTAACATAGGGTCTGTAATCTCCCAGTTTTTTTCAAGTTTCCAACTACTTAATCAGACATCGTCACATATCAAGTTCAAAATGAACCTCAGTACCATAGCCATAGACTTCTTGGACCTTGTGAGGAATCAGTACAACACCCTTATATGCATACATATATATATGAATAACCGCTCAGTCTCACACCCCACTTCGGGTTTTATTACAAGAATAAACCCTGGTTTGCTCATAGACATGAGGGTGACCAACATAGGTCAAAGGTAGTGGAACAGTACTTATTAGTACCTATACACAGAGGACATTCCTACACTAACTAAATCTAAACTATAGCTATGGAATACAAAAGGGGAAATAAGTAATTCAAAGGCCCAGAATGGAATTCCTAATATTGAGCAAAATCTAGCATTGAGTAAGCTGGTACATATATGTATAACACAATTTGTTAAATGGAATAGCAAGCAATAAGATTCCTGTAAGATAGCAGCAGTAGATGGCAGTGGTGAGTAAGTGTGCAGCATAGGTATGAATCAGTAAAAGAGAAACAATCTCCAATTTAAAGTAACTGAATATCAGGCAAAAGTAGCAATACATCAGCAAGTAGTAAAAGTCTTATATATGCCAGTAAAATGTAAGGATGTGTTATTTGTATGAACTCTGTACCGTACATAGATTCTGTCCTCTGATGCTGCTAGTGCTGACAGGCTGCGTGGCTACAGGAAGTCCTGAGTCTGAGTTTGAGATCACTGTGTCGCTCTGCAGAGTGACGTAACACACTCCAACGTGTAGAGATGCAGTACTGTGTGAGAAAAGAACTTGCAGTTGGTGGTGAGAGAAAATCAAAAATAACACGTTACCAAATAGTGCTGGCAGTATGGTGAACCGCTGAGGGGATTAGAGAGCTGAGATCCCAGGAACAATTAATGAGGATTCAGAGCTCAGTCTGTGCTGATCCAAAGTGAGGCTAGAGTGAAGATTCTCAGTAGTATCAAATTACCTAGCAATGATTGATGGACACAGGTAAGCTTAAATAGGATGTGCTGATCACATGATGTAGAAAGTTGAAGTGACATTATGTCAATTAGGTGGTTCCTGACAGACCTACACCTATATAAAGGTGAAGGAAGACTGCAATCCACACTCTTTAAGAAGGAAACGGACAGAAAATCATTATTATATTATACCAGCTGTCATCCTCCTGCCCTTAAAAAAGCTCTACCCAAGTCACAACTACAAAGAGTCATTAGAAACAACACAGAGGCACCTAACATCAAAAAACAGCTTGATGAGATGAAGGACAGATTCATCCAGAGAGGATACCCGCAAGAAAAACTGAATAAGATGGAACAGGACGATTGAAACACACAACACAGAAGGATCATTAGAACCCAGACTTACGTTTACTACCACATATACCCATGACAAACAGGGTCTAGTGAGCAGTCTTGAGAAAAATTGGGAGATTCTGACTACAGACCCTATTTTACCATTTAAACATCATGCCCCCCCCCCAAGAGTGGGCTATAAAAGGGCTAAATCCTTAAGAGACCACTTGGTACAAACTGATCCAGTTCATAATTATGAACAGAAAACGTGGCTCCATTCTAAAAAAACGGGTTGCTTCAGATGCCTAGGATGTACCACCTGCAGTGCACTGACAACAGGCTCTCATTTCTCACATCCTCACAAGAAGAAAAAATAAATCCACAGACACCGGATGACTTGTACTACCACATATGTAGTTTATTTCTTACACTGCATTTGTGGATTGTTCTATGTGGGGAAACTACAGATGACCTCCGCACTAGAATGTCTAATCATAGGTCATCAATACGTACAGCCATAGACAAAGGAACATCGGAGCAGCCCATAGCTCGCCACTTTGCACAAGCAGGACATACAGTTAAGGATTTGAAATACACTTTGATTGAACATGTCCCACCCTCCTCTAGAGGAGGAGATTGGGGATGGAGACTTCTGCAATTGGAGGCCAGGAGGACCTATGAACTAGGCACCCTATCACCACAGGGACTGAATACCCATTTGGACTGGCGCAGCTAGTTATAATTTAGAATGTCAGAATTTCTAAATGGGCTTTATTACTATACCGCTGAAGATCCAGATTCAAGTACTTTCTGAAATCCAGTACTGTTAATTTAGCTCATATGTGATAACCAATTTGATATATGCATTAATATTAAGGGGACTGTTCACATTGCCCCCCAATATCACCCCACCCCTTAACTAATTGCTATCCAATAACTATATTATATTTCTTACATATAGCTATTGTTTTCTACTACATAGGCTCTCCTCTTTTCCCTGTTACAGTGGGTTGTCCCCCCATTGTGTACAGACCAGCCTGTATTCTTTTACCCTTCTAGATATACTTAAAATTCACTTATGCACATTAATCCCATAAAATAGTAGTATCAATTATGCGGGATACACATTGCATTCCCTTAAGTATTTTTTGCTTGACTTCCTTTGCACTGTTTCATGATTTATTATGTACTTTCTTTGCCACACAGGGGCGGCTCCGGCGCTACTGACGCCAGCGTGATGACGTAGTGATGCCTGGGCATCACTTCTGGTCTGTATCCGGTGCAGCAGTGAGGGGGCCAGTGGCGTTGGGATGGCTCATAGGCTATTTAGCCACTGTGCGATAAGAACAATTATACACTGTTTGATTTTTTTCAGGAGTCTGAGGACGGGGATTATACCCCGAAAACGTTAACTCTTCATTAAACATTTGATTGTACCACGGCGAGTGCCTCCTTTGGATTATTTATATATATATATATATATATATATATATATATATATATATATATATATATATATATATCTGTTTAAAAATAAAAATACAATTTTCTTCCAGGTGAATAACAGAGGAATGTAAAGTATTACTAACACACCTTCGGCTTTAGTGTGGTTGGTCTAGCTCAGCGTTGGGTAAGCGTGCGAGAGATAACTAATAAGGATTTCTTCAGCGCGCTACCTTTTAACTATGAAATTTAAATGTGTGTGTATATATATATATATATATATATATATATATATATAAATATCACACACACATATATTTATGAACAACATACTATGTAACAATAATGTCTATGAAATATTTTTTCCACACCAGCTTCCTCTCTTCCTGTGAAATGAGTTTTATTTTGCCAAAGGGATTTCTTTGCTAGATTATACATCAGAAGGAATTATTTAGTTTAACTTTGGAGGACATTTAAATGGACCAGAGCTAGTGATTGGTTTATCATTGGATTATATTTCTTCACGCTAAACGACCTACTGCAGAGAGAGATGCCTTGAGCTGTGGTGTACTAAGGCATCAAAACACAGATCACTACAAAACAGACATCTTTACACATATTATTTGAATGAACTTAACATTTCTCTACTCTGTCAGACTTTGATATGTTCTTGGCTGCAATATCATGTATATTTATAAATTTAGACTGTGCCATATGGAAGGAATACAGAAACTGCAGTAAAGCTAGTATTGAGAAATATCCATTATTTGTTGAAACAGAAAATTTGTGTCACTTTTATCCAGGTGAACAACAAAAAAAAACACAAAAAAAAAAAACAATGCCGTTTAGATTCAAAGTTATTGAAAATACAGTAACTTACATCTTTGTGATTGTCACATTTTAAAGGCTTGATGTCAAGTTACAAAATGCAATATAAAGCCACATACAAATTGTGAGTAACCATATGTTAGTATTCTTCTTTAGAAAATAATGTCCGCCCTTTCTATACTAACTAAAGTGATGCACAAAAAAAACGCCTTTTTATAGGGGACAAGACTCCATGCTCGCTAAGTCCAAACTCGTTCACAACAGGGCATACATTATTGAGTTTGTAATCTGGAACGAGCATTTGTCACCGTGAGTTCAATAATGTAGGCATTGTCGTGGACGAGTTTGGACTTAGCGTGCATGGAAGCTTGTCCCCTATAAAAAGCTGTTTACGAATGCGGAATCTCTTTTAAGGGTCTCATAGAAAGATACAAAGCAGAGGGTTCACAAATTACAGTTTAAAAGAAGTTAAAGGGACGGTTTACTTGAAAATGTTTATTGTTTAAAAAGATAGATAGATACATAGATAGATAGATAATCCCTTTATTACCCATTTATTACTCATTCCCCAGATTGCATAACCAACACTGTTATATTAATACACTTTTTACCTCTGTGATTACATTGTATCTAAGTCACTGCAGACTGCCCTCTTATCTTAGTTCTTTTGACAGACTTGCATTTTAGCCAATCACTGCTGCCTCATGAATGACTCCATGGGAGTGAGCATGATGTCATCTATATAACAGATGAACTAGTGCTGTCTAACTGTGAAAAACTGTCAAAATGCACTTAGTTAATAGGCGGCCATTAACGGCTTTGAAATCAGTTTTATGAGTCTACCTAGGTTTAGCTTTCAACAAAGAATATCAGGGGCTCCATTACATATGCGGCGTCACAAGCAAAAGCCGGCGGCGCCATTTTTTAATGCGGTTTTGGTATCCAATATACAGCGCCTCATATAAATGTGCCACGTATATTTCACCCGTCGGCCGCTACTACCATAAGCTAACAAAGAACCGCGTCGCAAATCGGTATCACATATTCAGCACAAGGACTTACGTGGTGAAAATTGAGATATTTGACTCCATTTTCACCTCGCCAAACAAAGGCAGCCACAGCAAGCCTTGCCCTGAGTATGTGAGCACCGTAACTCCCGTAACTGCCTGAAAATACCTAACGCATGCGTAATATCTATCTACCTGTCAACTGCAATCCCCCACCACAATAACTAATAAAGTATATTAACCGCTATATCCGCCACCAAACCCACATTGCAATTAATAATAAAAGTATTAACCCCTATATCAGCCATCAAACCCACATCACAACTAATAATTAAATTGTTAACCCCTAAATCCGCTAACCCCAACATCGCAAACTACCTAATGTATTAACCCCTAATCCACCATTAACCCACATCGCAAAGTCCCTATTAAAACTATTAACCCCTAAACCGCCATTAACCCACATTGCAAACTACCTATTAAAACTATTAACCCCTAAACCGCCATCCCCCACAACGCAAATAAATAATTAAAATACTATGTCCCCTAACCTAACACCCCCTAAATTAACCCAAATTACCTAAATTAAAAAATACTAAAGTTACTATTAAAATAAAAAACCTAATATTACTTTAAAAATAAAAAAAATAAGTTTAAATTAAAGTGACAGTCTAGTCCAAAATAAACTTTCATGATTTAGATAGGGCATGTCATTTTAAACAATTTTCCAATTTACTTTTATCACCAATTTTGCTTTGTTCTTTTGGTATTCTTAGTTGAAAGCTTAACCTAGGAGGTTCATATGCTAATTTCTTAGACCTTGAAGGCCACCTCTTTTCAGAATGCATTTTAACAGTTTTTCATCACTAAAGAGTGTTAGTTCATGTGTTTCATATAGATAACACTGCTCATGCACGTGAAGTTATCTGGGAGCCAGCACTGATTGGCTAAACTATAAGTCTGTCAAAAGAACTGAAATAAAGGGGCAGTTTGCAGAGGCTTAGATACAAGATAATGACAGAGGTAAAAAGTATATAAATATAACTGTGTTGGTTATGCAAAACTGGGGAATGGGTAATAAAGGGATTATCTATCTTTTAAAACAATAAAAATTCTGGTGTAGACTGTCCCTTTAAGATAAAATTACAGAAAATAAAAAAATATAATATTACAGAAAACAATAAACAAATTATCAAAAATAAAAAAATGAAACCTAATCCCTATGAAAATAAAAAAGCCCCCCAAAATAAAAACACCCCCTAATCTAATGCTAAACTACTAATAGCCCTTAAAAGGGCTTTTTGCAGGCCATTGCCCTAAGTTAAACAGCTATTTTGTAGTTAAAAATAATTCTAAGTCCCCCCCCCAACAGTAAAACTCACCACCCACCAAACCCCCCAAAATAAATAAACCTAGCACTAAAAAACCTAAACTACCCATTGCCCTGAAAAGGGCATTCGTATGGGCATTGCCCTTAAAAGGGCATTCAGCTCTTTTGCTGCCCTAAAAAGGGCATTCAGCTCTTTTAAGAAGTGCCCATCCCTAATCTAAAAAAACAAACCCCCAAATTTTTAAAAAAAAACCTAAGTCTAACCTCCAGGTTGGTACTCACGGTTGCTGAAATCCGGCGGAGAAGGTCCTGTTCCAGGCGGTAAAGTCTTCTTCCAAGCAGCGACCTCTTCTTTCTTCTTCTAGGAACAAGCTGGCGCAGAGCGGAGGGCGGAACTGAAGATTGATGACCGCGGAGCTGAAGACTGGCGACCCTGGAACTGAAGACCGACGACCGCGGAGCCATGGGGCGTGGAGGATCCTCTTCGTATGATCACTGCCATACACTGAATAGTGAATTCAAGGTACTAGATTAAAAATGGCGTCCCTTGAATTTCTATTGGCTGATTTGAGTCTTCAAATTTAAATCAACCAATAGGATGAGAGCTACTGAAATCCTATATTGCCTGATTAAGGGCTATTGGTAGTTTAGCATTAGATTGGGGGTGTTTTTTATTTTGGGGGGCTTTTTATTTTCATAGGGATTAGGTTTAATTTTTTTATTTTTGATAATTTGTTTATTATTTTCTGTAATATTAGATTTTTTTATATTCTGTAGTTTTAGCTAAATTTAAACTTAGTTTTTTTTTATTTTTAAAGTAATAAATTTAGGGGTTAATAATTTAATTATTAGTTGCGATGTGGGTTTGATGGCGGATATACGGGTTAAAACTTTAATTTGTGGATTTGATGGCAGATTAAGGGTTAATAGTTTAATTAGGCATATTGCGTTGTGGGGGGTTGTCAGTTTAGGGGTTAATACTTTTATTATTAGTTCCGATGTGGGTTTGATGGCGGATATAGGGGTTTTAAGTGTTGGGTTTATCTTTGGGAGGCGTGTTAGACTTTTATGGGAGATTTGATATATATTTTATTTTTCTTAGGTGCCGATTTCTGGACATCGCTAGTTTATCCGACTTACGGCACTTTATAAACTGCCGGCGCCATATATGTAATACCCCTATGTGAGAGGTGAAATTACGGGCTGCCCAGGTTTCAGCGCTTGTGCTGAAGCCTTTGTCGTATATGTAATCTCGCCCCAAGAGAGCAAACCAAATTTGATAATAAAAGTAAATTGGTAAGTTGTTTAAAATGGCATACCGTATCTGAATCATAAAAGTTTGATTTTGATTAGACTGTCCTTTTAAAAATCAAAAATGAAATATAAAATAACGCCATTTGTACATTTTGTGCTTAGCGGAGGATTTTAAACTCACTTTTTGCTGTTTTATATATATATATATATATATATATAGTATATATGAGACATGTAAAACGCTAAAAATTTAGTTTTGTTTAATTTTCATTAGTTAAATAATTTTGTATCGGCAAATTAGTTTAGTTAAGTTTAAAAAAAAAAAGTTGTTTTGGCAAATTAGTTATGTTAAGTTAAGTAGTTTTTTTCGGATCCATTCTTTATTCATATGCATTATTATATTCTGAAGTTTAGAATAGAATAATGCATATGA
The DNA here is from genome assembly GCF_027579735.1 of Bombina bombina. Taxonomy (NCBI): domain Eukaryota; kingdom Metazoa; phylum Chordata; class Amphibia; order Anura; family Bombinatoridae; genus Bombina; species Bombina bombina. Next base: position 830,606,249 of record NC_069504.1, read on the forward strand.
AAAAAGAATGGATCCAAAAAAAACGAAAGGATCCGAAAAAACTATTTAACTTTAACATAACTAATATGCCGGTGATTGTCGAAACAAAATTATCTAAAACCGCCACCACCCACATCAACGACACTAAATAAAGCTATTAACCCCTAAACTGCTGTGTCCCCCCACATTGCCAACACTAACTAAACATATTAACCTCTAAACCGCCATTCCCAAACATCTCCAACACTGACTAAAACACAAAATAAACCTATTAACCCCTAAACCGCCGTTCCCAAACATTGCCAACACTAACTAAAACTATTAACCCCTAAACCGCAGTTCCCCGACATTGCTGACACTAACTAAACGTATTAACCCCTAAACCACCGTTCCCAAACATCGCCAACACTAACTAAACCTATTAACCCCTAAACCGCAGTTCCCCGACATCTCTGACACTAACTGAAACACTAGATAAACCTTTTAACCCCTAAACCTCCATTCCCAAACATCGGCAAAACTAACTAAACCTATTAACCCCTAAACTGCCGGCCCCCACATCACAACAACCTAAATTAAACTATTAACTCCTAAACCTAACACCCCCTAACTTTAGCATAATTAAAATAGAACTAAATTAAAGTTACAATTATTAACTAACTACCTATTTAAAAATAAATACAAACTTTCCTGTGAAATAAAAATAAAACCTAAGCTAGCTACAATATAACTATTCACTAACTACCTAGTTAAAATAAATACAAACTTACCTGTAAAATCAAAATAAAACCTAAGCTTACACTAATAAAACCTAAGATAACTAAAAATAAAAAAACCTAAGATTACTAAAAAATTGAAACTACAATTACAAAAAATAAATAAAAAGTAAAAAAAACTCTAATCTATAATAAACTACCAAGGGTCCTTAAAAGAGCCTTTTGTAGGGCATTGCTCTAATGCTAACAGCTCTTTTGGAAAAAAATTAAAACAACCCCCCCCCCCTCTAACATTACAAACCCCCATGCCCCCAAAACCACAAAATAAAAATAAACCTAATCTACCAATTGCCCCACAAAAGTGCATTTGTATGGGCATTCAGCTCTTTTTCGGCCCATTAAAAATAAAAAATGCCTAATCTAAAAAAAAAATAAAAAAACGAAAATAAAATAAATCCCATTACAAAAAATAACAAGCGAAATTATCCAAAATAATAAAAATTATTCCTATGCTAATAACCCGTTAAAAAAAAAACACACCCCAAAATAAAAAAAACTAATCTATAATAAACTACCAATAGCCCTTAAAAGGGCCTTTTGTAGGGCATTGCCCTAAAGTTAACAGCTCTTTTGCTACAAAATTGCAACAAATCCCCCTAACATTACAAACCCACAACCCCCCAAAATAAAAAACCTAAATAAAAAAACTAATCTACCCATTGCCCTGAAAAGGGCATTGGTATGGGCATTGCTCTGAAAAGTGCATTCAGCTCTTTTCGGTCCATTTAAAAAAAAAAAAAGCCCTAATCAAACCCCCCCCTCCCCAAAAAAAAAACTAACACTAAACCCAAAATCGGTACTCACAGTTTCTGAAGTCCAGCGAAAGATCTTCATCCCATTGGCAAATCATCTTCATCCTAAAGAAGCAATCAGAGATGTTCAAGCTTAAATCTGAAATTAACTTCTTCAGATACAGAAGATTTTCCCCCCCATAGTGTCAGAGTCTGAGATCTCACCTTCAGAAGCTACTGAAGTATCCTCCTCATCAGACATTTAGGAAAGGTTGACTAGTGCATATTGATCAGCCTTACTAACAGACAAATCTTTAGATTTCCTCTTACGCTTACCTGCAGAAGGAAAAGCCGACAAAGCCGCAGATACTGCAGAAGTTATCTGTGTGGAAAAATCCCCTGATAAATAAACTCCCCCAGAAGCTTGAGAGGAAACAGAAGGCACAGTATGAGAAACAATTAAGGCTTGGGACATTTGAGGAGAAAGCGGAGGCATGTTACGCACAGTATCATCCTGAGAGAAGGGAGTAACTTGTCTTTAAATTGTAAAGTTTTAGCTAAGCATGAGGAACAGAATTGCATAGGAAGGACAATTTGGGTCTCTTAACAAAGTAAGCATTTATCCATGGAATTAGATTGATCCTGTTCTGAGTCCAAAGCTACAGAATCAGATCCCACTAAAAGAGACACATTATAATAAATTTAACCTAAAATAACGATAATGCCCAAAATTTTAGTAGACCTTAGAACATAAATCAAACTAAACTACAGAGCTCAAAAGAAAAAAGTCCCTTAAGAAGCAACCTCAGACTGCCTGAGGCTCCTACCATAACAGGATTGATACCCCACTAGTAAGAGGAAGCAAGACTCTCCTGCAGAGATCTTCTCCTCTTTGGCAGATGATCGATGAGAAATAGTAGCAAAGCCGACACTGAGAGACTCACGAAGCTCCGCATTGGAATAACGGAAGTGCGGACGTTATGTGAGCGACTAGAAAGAGTGAAACTGCGCCATTAATTTTTTAACACATAAAGTGCCAATAAAGCTGCCTAAATTGTACCCTTAACCATATAAGGATAACTATTTCCCAAAATATATCCACTTGAGGGTTAACCTCAAAAGTGCTGTCCTTCAGTACTTAAATGGCAAAGGGCACTTACCTGTGAATCCAGCTGCAGGGCAGATAACAGCAGGTGTGACCGGTACTCCACTCCCTGTCAGGGACCTGTAGTAAAAGAAAGAACAGAGTAACCAACCCTGGCTTTCTGTAAAGGGTTACCAAAGTGTTAGAAGTAAAGCAGAGACCACCTCGCCGCCTTCTAACTGCTAAAAGCCACCACTACTCTTACTAAAGACAGCTAGACCCCAATCCTTGCTTGCAGGGAAAAGTATCGATAAAAGGATTACATATCTTCAGCCACCATCTTCGCACATCTTCCATTGACAGAGGCAAAGAGAATGACTGGGGATTATGGGTAAGGAAAGTTACACTTAACAGCTTTGCTGGGGTGTTCTTTGCCTCCTCCTGCTGGCCAAGAGTTGAATATCCCACTAGTAATTGGAATGACGTTGTGGACTCTCCATGCCATAGGAAATAAATTTTCAAGAAGAAAAGAGTAGCTACCGGTAGGATAAAAAATATAAAAGTTTATTTAAAAAATATAAAATATAATGCTATAGTGGTAGAAATGGGTCTGACGCGTTTCGGCTTCACAAGTTTGCCGTAATCATAGATGGTCAAATTTGGGTTCAGTGTCCCTTTAAGCACTAAACACATTTTGGGGCACGCTAACAGTTACACTCAAGCGAAAATGGGTTCATCGTGGGTATTTGCTCACGTTAGCATTAGCTGAAAGTAAACTCGTGAGTGCAATCATGATTTACGCTAGAATGATTACCACATTCCTTAGAGCTCTGGCTAATTGTTTTGCAAAACAAAAAAGTGTCACAAAACACATAAAAAATACATTACAAAGTACAGTTATACTCATAATTATTATTATTATTTCATTATAAAGCGCCTACAGATTCTGCAGTGCTGTCCATGGGTACAAAGATAAAAAGAACAATACAAGACACCGGACAAAATTAAACAAATACAGGGGGAATCGAGGGCCCTGTTCCCATGAGGAATCTAGATGGGTAGGAGGGTGAGAAACAGGAGGTGGGGACTACAAAGGTGATAATGATGTTAGTGTGGAGTTAGAAGAGGGCAACTATTAGGCAAGTGGAATTCATTTGTTATTGATTTGGTGATAGGCTTCCCTGAACAAAAAGGTCTTTAGGAAGCGTTTAAAGGAGGAGAGGTTAGGGGAAAGTCTGACAGCTTGAGGAAGTGCGTTCCAGAGGGTTAGTGCCCCACAAGAGAAGTCCTGTAGTCTAGCATGGGAGGAAGTGATGGTAGAAGATGTAAGGAGCAGGTCATTCTTTGATCTTAGGGGCGGACTGGAGTATATTTGCTGATGAGGACAGGTAGGGTGGGCTGAGTTGGTAAGGGCTTTGTAGGTCAGGGTGAGAATTTTGAATTTAATTCTGCTGTGAATTGAGAGGCAATGAAGGGACTTGCAGAGAGGTGTAGCTGATACAGCGTGTCGGGAGAGGTGGATTAGTCTAGCAGAGGCATTTAGAAAGGATTGAAAGGGGGAGAGAGGAAGGCCAGTTAGTAGGTTATTACAGTAGTCAAGTTGGGAAATTACTAGGGAAAGGATTAGCTGTTTAGTAGTTTCAGCACTCAAAAACGGACGAATTTTGGAGATATTGCGTAGGTGGTTGCGACAGGATGAAGAGAGCAATTGGATGTGGGGTATGAAGGATAGATTGGAGTCAAGTGTAACTCCTAGGCAGCGGACTTGGGGTGATGGAGAGATAGTGGTGTCGCCAACAGTGATAGAAAAGTTAGAAACTGGAGTAGAATTAGAGGGGGACATTAGAAGGAGCTCAGTCTTGGACATGTAGATTTTTAGGTGGTGAGAGGCCATCAAGGAAGATATGCCAGATAAACAGTCACTGATGTGAGAATTGACAGATTGTGAGTGAGAGAAGTTTAGAGGCAGCAGGGGCAGATGGGTTATCAATAGGGATGTTGAAGTCCCCTAGGATTAGAGCAGGTGTATTTGTAGAGAGAAAGTGAGAAAGCCAGGCAGCAAAGTTGTCAAGGAATTGAGAGGTTGGTCCAGGGCGGGCGATAGATAACTGCCACTCTGAGAGAGAGGAGGGAGAACAAGCGGATGCAGTGGACTTCAAAGGAAAAGGAGAGAAATGGAAGAGGAGGCAGGTGCTGATAGAAGTAGGAGGGAGAGAGTAAAATGTCAACACCGCCACCATACCTTTTACCTGGCCTAGGTGTGTGGCTAAAGTGGAGAACACCGTGTGCGAGAGCAGCAATGGAAGCAGTGGCAGAAGAAGATAGCCAGGTTTCAGTAATTGCTATAAGATTGAAAGCATTAGAAACAAACAGGTCGTGAACAGTTGTAAGTTTCTTACAGACAGAGCGAGCATTCCAGAGAGCACAAGATAAGAAAGGAGATAAGCACTGTGGGTTAATGGAGATAACTAGGATTGCGTGACCTAGAGTTTGTATTGTGGGAGACTGAGCAAGAGTGTAAAAGTGTGGTGATTGCTGCAGGGCCAGGGTTAGGAGAGACGTCAACAGCAGCAAGCAGTAGTAGGAGTGTGAGTGACAGAAGGTGAGAGTGAGACTTGTAGGAGCGGGTATGATTAGAGACAGGAGAGTTAGATGGGGAAGTATTTCTAAGGAGACAGAGTAGTTGATGAGAAGACACCATAGGGGATGAGAGAAGGGAGGTGAGATAAGGATAGTGTGGAGGTTGTTGTTATTGTTATAGGGACATGCAGTGAGTTTTAGGAGAAGGGCATAATAATACTATCTAATAGGGTTTTAACATAGAGATACATACATATACAATACATGTCTAAAGATGTATATGTATGTGTGTATGTATATATATATATATATATATATATATATATATATATATATATGTGTGTGTGTGTGTGTGTGTGTGCATATATACGCTGGCACTATATTCAGGTACTGATGTTTTTGCCCATGGGTGGTGCATGAAATGTTTTTAGTGTATAGTGTCCCTTTAAATTGAAACTAGTTTAGCTGTGTCCATAATTTTCTACTTGCTAATACTCATTGACTGATATGTACTTGCTGCAAATGCCCATTGGCAGATAATTACTTCCCGATAATACCCATTGGTTGATAGGTAATTCCTGTTAAAGGGGTATGAAACACAAAATTTATTTCATAACCTCCCTTAAAAGCGACATTAAAGCCCACATTTTTTTATTTCATGATTAAAAAAGAGCATGCAATTTTAAACAACGTTCCTATTTACTTCTAGGGGCCGATTTATCAAGCTCTGTATAGAACTGCTGGTGCAATGATAAATACCGACAGCATATGCTGTCGGCATTTATCGATGTGCAGCGGACATGATACGCTACATTGTATCATGTCCGCTCGCACTATGATAAATCTACCCCCAATTCTCGAATATGCTTTGTACTCTTGATATCCTTTGTTAAATAGCATATCTAAACAGGTGCAGTAGCTGCTGATTAGTGGGTGCACATAGATGCCTTGTGTGATTGGCTCACACATATGCATTGCTATTTCTTAAACAAAGGATATCTAAAGAATGAAGCAAATTAGATAATATAAGTTAATTGGAATGTTTATAATTGTATTCTCTATCTGAATCCTAAAAGACATTTTTTGAGTTTCATGTCCCTTTAATTATGGGTGTAGCCATTTTGAATCCTAGGTGACACTGCAGGCATCTGAAAGAGAGTTTATGTGGTGACAGTCATGACCTTGCAAGAATAAATATGCATTTATTCAAGTAGAGGCTCATGGGATCTCTTATGTGCACATCAAATTTATATAACTGTGGGGTTTCTCATTGAAAATGGCATATAGTAATGGTTCAATATATGCAGCATCTAGAAACTCCAAAACAGCTCAGCACAGCATTGGGAATATTTCAGAATTTAGAGGGTTAAATGAGCTTAACTTTTCATTTAAACAGCTTTTATTTCATATTTATTTCAGGCAAAATACAGCTCTGTTAACTGGTTAACATTATCTTTTTCTAATAAAGTACAGTGACCCTTTAAAAGAAACAAGAAGGTCCCAATACAATCCCAGACAGGGCATCTCAGTAGAAAATAAATCATTATTTTCATTAAAGGGACAAAAAGCTCAAGAGAAGCGTGCGTTAGGCATTCACCTGTCTTGTGAGTAGTCTGGAGATTATTATGTTCCATTTGTCCGCTCTCTGTTATAATGCATTGGTAATTTTGGTATGTTTGGCTAAATCCCTAATCACTGCAAGCCCAGAATTTTTTTTACAATAATTGCAAGTAATATCTACTGAGAGATTAGTCTGATAAGCCTCTTCCTGCACCCACCTAAACGTACTGAGTAGGTTACTAGGGATCTTTTATATCTCAGAGGACATCTTACAATGGGCTTCTGACAGTGTTGGAATTTGCTTGATGCTGTTTACTGAGAGCTGCTTTGATTATTGCTTTAAATAGACACATTGTACTGTGTTAAATCCAGACACCCCGACAGTGCTACTTTGTTTTTAAGCAGTATGTGTTTTTTTATATTTATCCCATGTAAGTATGATGTTGTGTATTTTAATATCTGCAAGTAAAATGTAAGTTTTATGATTTTTGGCTCCCTTTTTGCTGATTTACCTATGTGTTTAAGTGTGTGCCAGAGTGTGGTTTTTCTTTTTTCTTTTTCTGAGATAATAAAGCAAATTAGGTAATAGAAGTAAATTAGAAAGTTGTTTAAAATTGCATGCTCTTTTTAAATCATGATTCGCTTATTCTCCCCTCTCTCTGTACGTGTTGCAGTCATATACCGACCCCCTGGCTCCGCAACTCAATTTCTAGATCACTTGGCTGCCTGGCTACCCTACTTCCTTTCCTCAGACACCCCTGCCCTCATTCTTGGCGACTTCAACATCCCCCTTAACAATCCCACTGCCTCATCTGCTAAACAACTTCTGCAACTCACTTCCTCTTTCGGTCTGTCACAATGGACTGATTCTCCCACTCACAAAGACGGTCACTCCCTTGACCTGATCTTTAGCTATCGATGCACTCTCTCAAACTTCTCAAACTCCCCTTTTCCTCTTTCTGACCACCATCTCCTTACCTGCAACATATCATCCCTTCCTACAACTCTCCCACCTTCTACTCCTCACACCAAACTTCACAGAAGCATTAGGTCTTTAGATCAGCAACAACTTGCTAATTCCCTTCAACCGCTCCTCTCATCCTTCTCCGCCTTTTCCTGCCCTGAACAATCTATCTACCACTATAATTCCACCCTTATATCCGTCCTTGACAATCTCGCCCCTCTTACCACTGCTCGGAAATCACACACTCATCCCCAGCCCTGGCATACTCCTCTGACACGGTACCTACGCCGATGTTCCCGTACTGCTGAACGGCATTGGAGAAAATCACGGAGTTCAGCTGATTTTCTTCATTACAAATTCATCTTGAACTCCTACTACTCTGCCCTTAATCTCCACAAGCAACACTACTTCTCTACTCTTATCTCTAATCTTTCTTCAAACCCAAAACGTCTGTTCTCACTTTCAATAGTTCCTCCGCCCTCCCCCACTTCCTATTACAATTTCTCTGTCAGCTCAAGACTTTGCCAGTCACTTCATGAACAAAATTGACTCCATCAGACATGAAATCAGCTCTCAACACAATTCCATTCTCTCCCCCACTCAAATATTCTCACTCAACCACAACCCTCATAACCTGAAACTTAGTTCATTTTCCCCTGTTACTGAGGACGAAGTTTCAGCACTTATACTGCGCTCTCACCTCACTACCTGTCCCCTTGACCCTATCCCCTCACAGCTGCTCCCCTCTCTCTCTGCTACCCTTACCCCTATACTAACACACATTTTCAACCTCTCCCTCAGCACTGGTACATTTCCCTCATCGATGAAACATGCGCTGGTCACACTTATCCTCAAAAAAACTTCCCTTGATCCTACCTCCCCATCCTACTACCGCCCAATTTCCCTCCTCCCTCTTGCTTCAAAGCTTCTCGAAAAACTAGTATATGCATGCCTATCCCATTTCCTTGCGTTAAACTCCCTTCTTGACCCGCTGCAATCTGGATTTCGTCCCTATCAATCCACAGAGACAGCTATTGTTAAGGTCACCAACGACCTTCTTACAGCTAAATCAAAAGGCCACTTCTCTCTGCTTATCCTCCTTGATCTGTCCACAGCCTTTGACACTGTCGACCACCCTCTTTTGCTCCAAACCCTCCAATCCTTCGGCATCTGTGACACAGCCCTTTCGTGGCTCTCTTCCTACCTGTCAAACCGTACCTTCAGTGTAGCCTTCTCTGGGGCCTCCTCTGCCCCGTCACCACTTTTTGTCGGAGTACCGCAAGGCTCTGTCCTCGGTCCCCTTCTCTTCTCAATCTATACGTCATCACTAGGTTCCCTAATTAAGTCCCACGGTTTCCAATATCATTTGTATGCCGATGACACCCAAATCTGCTTCTCTGCACCAGAACTATCTCCTTCCTTGCTAATCCGTGTCACTAACTGTCTTTCTCACATCTCTTCCTGGATGTCCTCTCACTACCTCAAGCTAAATCTCTCCAAAACTGAGCTCCTCATTTTCCCCCCTTCTTCCAAAATCTCCACCCCCAATATCTCTATAACTGTCGACAACTCCATCATTACCCCTACCCCGCATGCCCGATGTCTCGGGGTCACATTTGACTCAGATCTTTCCTTCACTCCTCACATTCAGTCCTTGGCTACAGCCTGCCGCTTCCACCTTAAAAACATCTCTAAAATTAGACACTTCCTTACACAAGACACAACTAAGATTTTAATCCACTCTCTCATTCTTTCCCGCCTTGATTACTGCAACTCTGTCCTCTCTGGTCTCCCCACCTGCCGCCTAGCTCCTTTACAATCCATAATGAATGCCTCTGCCAGACTCATCTTCCTTACACGTCGCTCTTCATCTGCTGCGCCTCTCTGCCAATCCCTTCACTGGCTTCCTCTTGCCTCTAGGATCAAACACAAAACTCTCACTCTGACATACAAAGCCCTCAACTGCACTGCTCCCCCCTACATCTCAGACCTTGTCTCCAGATACTCTCCCTCCCATCCCCTTCGCTCTGCTCATGACCTCCTACTCTCCTCCTCTCTTGTCATCTCATCACACTCCCGTTTACAGGACTTCTCCAGACTGGCTCCCATCTTGTGGAACTCTCTGCCTCGCTCCACAAGACTCTCTTCTAGTTTTAAAAGCTTCAAGTGATCCCTAAAGACTCTACTGTTCAGGGACGCATACAACCTATGCTAACCTTTCCTAATACCAGTTCCTCTCCTCCACTGCAATCCCCTGAACCCTCTTAGCATGTAAGCCTAAAAGTCCAGCTGTTTGTAGATCACCTTCTTAAGAGCTGACTACAACAGTGCAACTCTTGGCAGGGCCCTCTACCCTATAATTGTTTTGTTGTACTCCCCCTTTGTTTATAGCGCTGCGGAATCTGTTGGCGCTCTACAAATAACCGATAATAATAATAATAATAATGAAATAAAAAATTGCGATTTAATATCCCTGTATTCGTTGTTTCTTATTTTATTTAAAAAACAGACATATATATTGATGTCTGGGGTGTTTAACCCTTAATAATTTTAAAATTATTAAAGATTACGTGTTTTGCGCTATACCGGATGCGTAAAGAACGCAAAAAAATGAGCGGTATCGCATTTTTGATAGCGCTGCCATTACAAGTTACTGAAAAACCTCCTTGTACTGTGGAGTATGGTGCATTAAGCTCCATACCGCACAAAAGGCAAGGGCTAAGTTTACGTGCTTTTGCACGCTTTCCCCCATAGACATCAATGGGGAGAAAGTGTTAGAAAAAACTAATACCTGTGATCGCAGAATGGTGATCGCCGTAATGCAACTTCATTGATGTCTATGGGGAAAAGAAAATTATGTTAAAAACACCCTAACATAAATCCCTAGTCTAAATACCCCTAACCTGCAGCCCCTGTCGCTAAATCAAGTTATTAATTCCTAATCTGGCGCTCCCCAACATTGCCGACGCTAAAGTTATTAACCCCTAATCCGCCGCTTCCCGACATCACCAACACTGAATAAACCTATTAACCCCTAAACCGCCGGCCCCCCACACCACCAACAATATTAGGGTTTTGATGGGCAGTAAAAGAGCTGAATGCCAGGGCAGTAAAAGAGCTGAAAAACTTACGGCCAGATTACGAGTTTTGCATTAGGAGCAGTGCGGTGCTAACAAGCAATTTTTTCTCACCCTTCACTTACATACAGCGCTGGTATTACAGGTTTTTACAAACCCACCGTTAACAGGCAAGAAGTGAGCGTAGAGCAAAATTGTGCTCCATACCGCACTCCAATACCAGTGCTGCTTAAGTCAGCGGTGAGCTGGTCGTACGTATTTGTGCACGATTTCTCCATAGACATCAATGGGGAGAGCCGGCTGAGAAAAAGTCTAACACCTGCAAAAAAGCAGCGTAAAGCTCAGTAACGCAGCCCCATTGATTCCTATGGGGAAACTAAAGTTATGTTTACACCTAACACCCCAACATCAACCCCGAGTCTAAACACCCCTAATCATCCAAGATGGCGTCCCTTAGATTCCGATTGGCTGATAGCATTAAGCTAGAAAAATCCTATTGGCTGATTGGATCAGCCAATAGGATTGAACTTCAATCCTATTGGCTGATCCAATCAGCCAATAAGATTGAGCTTGCATTCTATTGGCTGATTGGAACAGCCAATAGAATGCCAGCTCAATCCTATTGGCTGATTGCAATACCTTAATTCCGATTGGCTGATAGAATTCTTTCAGCCAATCGGAATCTAAGGGATGCCATCTTGGATGACATCACTTAAAGGAACCTTCATTCGTCGGGTAGTCGTCGGAAGAAGAGGATGCCTCGTGTCGGATGTCTTGAAGATGGACCCGCTCCAGAAGGATGAAGATAGAAGATGCCGTCTGGATGAAGACTTCTGCCCATCTGGAGGACCACTTCTGCCAATCTGGAGGACCACTTCTGCTGGCTTCGTTGAAGACATCTTGCTGCTTGGATGAAGACTTCTCCCGGTAAGTGAATCTTCGGGGGTTAGTGTTAGGATTTTTTTAAGGGTGTATTTGGTGGGTTTATTTTTTAGATTAGGGCTTTGGGCCTGCAATAGAGCTAAATGCCCTTTTAAGGGCAATGTCCATCCAAATGCCCTTTTCAGGGCAATGGGGAGCTTAGTTTTTTTTTTGTTAGTATTTTATTTGGGGGGTTGGTTGTGTGGGTGGTGGGTTTTACTGTTGGGGGTTGTATTTTTTTTTACAGGTAAAAGAGCTGATTTCTTTTGGGCAATGCCCCACAAAAGGCCCTTTTAAGGGCTATTGATAGTTTAGTTTAGGCTAGGGTTTTTTTTTTATTTTGGGGGGGCTTTTTTATTTTGATAAGGCTATTAGATTAGGTGTAATTAGTTTAAAGATCTGTAATTTGTTTTTTATTTTCTGTAATTTTTGGGGCAATGCCCCGCAAAAGGCCCTTCTAAGGGTTATTGATAGTTTAGTTTAGGCTAGGGTTTTTTTTTATTTTGGGGGGGCTTTTTTATTTTGATAAGGCTATTAGATTAGGTGTAATTAGTTTAAAGATCTGTAATTTGTTTTTTATTTTCTGTAATTTAGTGTTTGTTTTTTTGTAATTTAGCTAATTTAATTTATTTAATTGAATTTAATTTAGGGAATTTATTCAATTATAGTGTAGTGTTAAGTGTTATTGTAACTTAGGTTAGGTTTTATTTTACAGGTAAATTTGTATTTATTTTAGCTAGGTAGTTATTAAATAGTTAATAACTATTTAATAACTATTCTACCTAGTTAAAATAAATACAAACTTGCCTGTAAAATAAAAAAACACTAAGCTAGCTACAATGTAACTATTAGTTATATTGTAGCTAGCTTAGGGTTTATTTTATAGGTAAGTATTTAGTTTTAAATAGGAATAATTTAGTTAACCCCTTAATGACAACTGACGTACCAGGTACGTCATGCATTAACAAGCAGTTAATGACAATAGACGTACCTGGTACGTCAGTTGTCTAACAGAGTGCTGGAAGCGATCACAACCACTTCCAGCAGCTCTGAGGGTATTGCAGTGATGCCTCGATATGGAGGCATCCTGCAATACCCCTTTACAAGCTTCCGATGCAGAGAGGGCCACTCTGTGGCCCTCTCTGCACTGGTAGCGATGGTGCCGTTTGACCGGGTGGGAGGAGGGAGCGTGTGCGCGCGTGCACGATGCGCGCGCGCGTGCACGAGGGCGTGCACGTGCACGCGCGTCCACGTGCACGTGCACGCATTAGCCACACTGACACCAATGAAGTTAGGAAGGGGGAAAAAAAGTAAAAAAATTTTTTTTTACATATAAAAGGATCTGGGAGGGGGAGGGGGTGGGGGTATTGTGGGGGGGCTGCTACACTACAGAAATAATTAAAAATAAAAGTTAAAAATAAAATTAAAATACTTTGGTTTGTGGGGCCAAACTGGGTACTGGCAGACAGCTGCCAGTACCCAAGATGGCGGTAATTAGGTAGGGGAGAGGGTTAGAGAGCTGGAGGGGGGGATCAGGGAGGTTGGTGCTAAGGAAGGGGTTCATCACAACTAAAATATTTTATTATTTTTATTTAAAAAAAAAAAAAAAACTCTTTTATTTAGTACTGGCAGACTTTCTGCCAGTACTTAAGATGGCGGGAACAATTGTGGGGTGGGGGAGGGAAGAGAGCTGTTTGGGAGGGATCAGGGGGTGGGATGTGTCAGGTGGGAGGCTGATCTCTAAAATTAACCCTGCAAGCTCCTTACAAGCTACCTAATTTAACCCCTTCACTGCTGGGCATAATTCACGTGTGGTGCGCAGCAGCATTTAGCGGCCTTCTAATTACCAAAAAGCAACGCCAAAGCCATATAAGTCTGCTATTTCTGAACAAAGGGGATCCCAGAGAAGCTTTTACAACAATTTCTGCCATAATAACACAAGCTGTTTGTAAATAATTTCAGTGAGAAACCTAAAATTGTGAAAAATGTAAAGTTTTTTTTTTATTTGCTTGCATTTGGCGGTGAAATGGTGGCATAAAATATACCAAAATGGGCCTAGATCAATACTTGGGGTTGTCTACTACACTACACTAAAGCTAAAATTAACACTACAAGCTCCCTACAAGCTCCCTAATTAACCCCTTCACTCCTGGACATAAAACACGTGTGGTGCGCAGCGGCATTTAGCGGCCTTCTAATTACCAAAACGCAACCACAAAGCCATATAAGTCTGTTATTTCTGAAAAAGGGGATCCCAGAGAAGAATTTACAACCATTTGTGCCATAATTGCAGAAGCTGTTTATAAATAATTTCAGTGAGAAACCTAAAGTTTGTGACAAAATTTGTGAAAAAGTGAACTTTTTTTTTTTTTTTTATCGCATTTGGCGGTGAAATGGTGGCATGAAATATACCAAAATGGGCCTAGATCAATACTTTGGGATGTCTTCTAAAACAAAATATATACATGTCAAGGGATATTCAGGTATTCCTGACAGATATCAGGGTTCCAAAGTAACTAGCGCTAATTTTGAAAAAAAGTGGTTTGGAAATAGTTAAGTGCTACTTGTATTTATTGCCCCATAAATTGCAAAAAAAAGCAAAGAACGTGCGAACATTTGGTATTTCTAAACTCAGGACAAAATTTATAAACTATTTAGCATCAGTGTTTTTTGGTGATTGTAGATGTGTAACAGATTTTGGGGGTCAAAGTTAGAAAAAGTGTGTTTTTTTTCATTTTTTCCTCATATTTTATCATTTTTTTTTAGTAAATTATAAGATATGATGAAAATAATGGTATCTTTAGAAAGTCCATTAAATGGCGAGAAAAACGGTATATAATATGTGTGGGTACAGTAAACGAGTAAGAGGAAAATTACAGCTAAACGCAAACACTGCAGAAATGTAAAAATAGCCATTGTCATTAAGGGTAAGAAAATTGAAAAATGGTCCGGTCATTAAGGGGTTAATTATAGTAATTTTATTTAGATTTATTTAAATTATATTTAAGTTTGGGGGTGTTAGGGTTTGGGTTAGACTTAGATTTAGGGGTTAATACATTTAATATAGTGGCGGTGACATGGGGGCGGCAGATTAGGGGTTAATAAGTATAATGTAGGTGGCGGCGATGTTAGGGGCGGCATATTAGGGGTTAATAATATTTAACTAGTGTTTGCGAGGCGGGAGTGCGGCGGTTTAGGGGTTAATATGTTTATTCTAGTGGTGCGATGTCCGGAGCGGCAGATTAGGGGTTCAAAAATTTATTATAGTGTTTGCGATGCGGGAGGGCCTCGGTTTGGGGTTAATAGGTAGTTTATGGGTGTTAGTGTACTTTTTAGCACTTTAGTTAAGAGTTTTATGCTACAGTGTTGTCGTGTAAAACTCATAACTACTGACTTTAGAATGTGTTACGGATCTTAGAGGTGACATGGGGGCGGCAGATTAGGGGTTAATAAGTATAATGTAGGTGGCGGCGATGTTAGGGGCGGCATATTAGGGGTTAATAATATTTAACTAGTGTTTGCGAGGCGGGAGTGCAGCGGTTTAGGGGTTAATATGTTTATTCTAGTGGCGCGATGTCCGGAGCGGCAGATTAGGGGTTCAAAAATTTATTATAGTGTTTGCGATGCGGGAGGGCCTCGGTTTGGGGTTAATAGGTAGTTTATGGGTGTTAGTGTACTTTTTAGCACTTTAGTTAAGAGTTTTATGCTACAGAGTTGTCGTGTAAAACTCATAACTACTGACTTTAGAATGTGTTACGGATCTTAGAGGTAGAGGCTGTACCGCTCACTTTTTGGCCTCCCAGGACAGACTCGTAATACCGGCGCTATGGAAGTCCCATAGAAAAAAGGGTTTACGAAGTTTACGTAAGTCGTTTTGCGGTAAGGCCAAAGAAGTGTGCGGTGCCCCTAAACCTGCAAGACTCGTAATAGCAGCGGGCGTAAAAAAGCAGCGTTAGGACCTGTTAACACTGCTTTTTCACCTTAACACACAACTCGTAATCTAGCCATTAGTTTTTTTATTTTGGGGTGTTGGTTGGGTGGGGGGTTTCATTTTGAGGGGGGCTTTGTAATTTTGTAAGATAAAAGAGCTGTTTAACTTAGGGCAATACCCTATAAAAGGCCCTTTTAAGCGCTATCGGTAGTTAATTGTTAGGTTAGGGGTGTTTTTATTTTGGGGGGCTTTTTTGTTTTTATAGGGCTATTAGATTAGGTGTAATTTTTATTATTTTCGTTTTTTATTTTTTGTAATCTTAGTGTTTTTGTAATGTTAGATTTTTTAAATGTTTTCGTAGTGTTAGGTTTATTTTTTAATTTGTGATTTAGGTTTTTTATTTTTTTTGTAGAGTTAGGTTTTTTTTAATCATGTAATTTAGGATTTTTAATTGGTAGTTTTTTTTTTCATTTTATTAGAATAGTTATGTTAGGTTAATTTATAGTTTAATCTTAGTTTTTTTTTATTTCACAGGTAAGTTTTTATTCATTTTAAGATAATTATATTGTAACTTTTAATTTAAAGTTAGAGGGGGGTTAGGGGTTAATAGTTTAATGTGTTTTGCGATGTGGGCGGCTGGTGGTTTAGGGGTTAATAGGTTTATTTTATTAGTTACGATGTGGGGGGCTGGCGGGTTTAGGGGTCTATAGGTTTAGTTTATTAGTTGCGATGTGGGGGGCTGGTGGTTTAGGGGTTAATACTTTATTATAGTGTTGGTGATGTGGGGGGGCCGGCAGATTAGGGGTTAATAGGTTAATAATAGTACTAGCAATGTGGGTGGTGGATAAGGGGTTAATAGCTTTATTTATCAGTTGCAATGTGGGGGCCGGCGGTTTAGGGGTTAATGGGTTTATTATAGTGTTGGCAATGTGGGTGGGCTAGTCAGATTAGGGGTTAATAGGTGTAATATAGTATATGCGATGCGGGAGGGTGGTTTAGGGGTTAATAGGTAGTTTATGGGTGTTAGTGAAATATTTTCTCAGATCGCGTAATGGCTCACGGCGGTATAGGCTGTAACGCAAGCATTTTAGCCGGACTGCACAACCTGTGATACGGCGCTATGGAAAATCCCGCACTCAAACGTCATTTTTGGAGAGCGGAAAGGAGAGTTGCGTAAAGGCTAAAATGCTTGCAGTATAGCTATACCGCCACGACTTGTAATATGCATTTCCTGCCATTCCACACGCTATGGCCTTATTAGTTGCGATGTGGGGGGCTGGCGGTTTAGGGGTTAATACTTTATTATAGTTTTGGCGATGTGGGGGGCCTGCGGATTAGGGGTTAATAGGTTTATTTATCATTTGCGATGTGGGGGCTGGCGGTTTAGGGGTTAATACTTTATTATAGTGTTGGCAATGTGGGGGGCCTGCGGATTAGGGGTTAATAGGTTTATTTATCATTTGCGATGTGGGGGCTGGCGGTTTAGGGGTTAATACTTTATTATAGTGTTGGCAATGTGGGGGGCCTGCGGATTAGGGGTTAATAGGTTTATTTATCATTTGCGATGTGGGGGCTGGCGGTTTAGGGGTTAATAGGTTTATTATAGTGTTGGCGATGTGGGTGGGTGGTAGGTCGGCAGATTAAGGGTTAATAGGTGTAATATAGTATATGCGATGCGGGAGGGTGGCGGTTTAGGGGTTAATAGGTAGTTTATGGGTGTTAATGTACTTTGTAACATTTTAGTTATGTTTTGTGAAACATTTTTGTTTTGCAAAATTTATAACTACTGGTCTCAGATCGCGGAATGGCTCACGGCGGTATAGGCTGTAACACAAGCATTTTAGCTGGACCACACAACCGGTAATACGGCGCTATGGAAAATTGAGCACTCAAACGTCATTTTTTGATTGCGGAATGGAGAGTTGCGTAAAGGCTTAAATGCTTGGGGTATAGCTATACCGCCACGACTTGTAATATGCATTACCTGCCATTCCACGCGCTATGGCCAATTTTTCAGCAGTAGAGCCGTACGCAAAATTTATAATCTTGCCCATTGTTTGCATAAAATTTCCTTTTAAACTTTCAAATTTGCACCAATTGTGCTATAATTGATACTCTAGTGCCATCTATTAGTCAAATTTTGTATTACATCTATGAATATTTTAAAATTGACATATATTGCATACTTCAATGTTACTTTTATGCTACATCCTCTAATACAAAATTAGAATGTTACATATTAGATATCACACTCATATTTATTTAACTGAATTATAATTCACATTAGACTAAATAAAGGTCACAACTGTATGTAGCATCAGAGTCCAATCATAATCCACTGATCCGTGAACAACCAGCCTTACCTATGGACCACCCTATTTCAACCTGAACCAGTCTATCAAAAACAAATTTACTTATGCTCTGAAGGCCCTGGTCTTTTTGTAACATAGCAATTCCC